>NC_091592.1:1984481-2104481 GCF_042767895.1 Penaeus vannamei | reverse complement strand
CTAACCTAACCTCCCCAAATTGCAGGTACTGTAACCTATCGTGGATTAGAGTGATTTACGATCAAGTTTATGTGAGAAAACGAAATTTGGAGTCTCCTGGTTAAATTTGAGCCTAACCTAACCTAACCTAACCTAACCTAACCTAACCTAACCAACGTAACCTAACCTAACCTCCCCAAATTGCAGGTACTGTAACCTATCGTGGATTAGAGTGATTTACGATCAAGTTTATGTGAGAAAACGAAATTTGGAGTCTCCTGGTTAAATTTGAGCCTAACCTAACCTAACCTAACCTAACCTAACCTAACCAACGTAACCTAACCTAACCTCCCCAAATTGCAGGTACTGTAACCTATCGTGGATTAGAGTGATTTACGATCAAGTTTATGTGAGAAAACGAAATTTGGAGTCTCCTGGTTAAATTTGAGCCTAACCTAACCTAACCTAACCTAACCTAACCTAACCTAACCTAACCAACGTAACCTAACCTAACCTCCCCAAATTGCAGGTACTGTAACCTATCGTGGATTAGAGTGATTTACGATCAAGTTTATGTGAGAAAACGAAATTTGGAGTCTCCTGGTTAAATTTGAGCCTAACCTAACCTAACCTAACCTAACCTAACCTAACCTAACCTAACCAACGTAACCTAACCTAACCTAACCTCCCCAAATTGCAGGTACTGTAACCTATCGTGGATTAGAGTGATTTACGATCAAGTTTATGTGAGAAAACGAAATTTGGAGTCTCCTGGTTAAATTTGAGCCTAACCTAACCTAACCTAACCTAACCTAACCTAACCTAACCTAACCAACGTAACCTAACCTAACCTCCCCAAATTGCAGGTACTGTAACCTATCGTGGATTAGAGTGATTTACGATCAAGTTTATGTGAGAAAACGAAATTTGGAGTCTCCTGGTTAAATTTGAGCCTAACCTAACCTAACCTAACCTAACCTAACCTAACCAACGTAACCTAACCTAACCTCCCCAAATTGCAGGTACTGTAACCTATCGTGGATTAGAGTGATTTACGATCAAGTTTATGTGAGAAAACGAAATTTGGAGTCTCCTGGTTAAATTTGAGCCTAACCTAACCTAACCTAACCTAACCTAACCTAACCTAACCTAACCAACGTAACCTAACCTAACCTCCCCAAATTGCAGGTACTGTAACCTATCGTGGATTAGAGTGATTTACGATCAAGTTTATGTGAGAAAACGAAATTTGGAGTCTCCTGGTTAAATTTGAGCCTAACCTAACCTAACCTAACCTAACCTAACCTAACCAACGTAACCTAACCTAACCTCCCCAAATTGCAGGTACTGTAACCTATCGTGGATTAGAGTGATTTACGATCAAGTTTATGTGAGAAAACGAAATTTGGAGTCTCCTGGTTAAATTTGAGCCTAACCTAACCTAACCTAACCTAACCTAACCTAACCAACGTAACCTAACCTAACCTCCCCAAATTGCAGGTACTGTAACCTATCGTGGATTAGAGTGATTTACGATCAAGTTTATGTGAGAAAACGAAATTTGGAGTCTCCTGGTTAAATTTGAGCCTAACCTAACCTAACCTAACCTAACCTAACCTAACCAACGTAACCTAACCTAACCTCCCCAAATTGCAGGTACTGTAACCTATCGTGGATTAGAGTGATTTACGATCAAGTTTATGTGAGAAAACGAAATTTGGAGTCTCCTGGTTAAATTTGAGCCTAACCTAACCTAACCTAACCTAACCTAACCTAACCTAACCTAACCAACGTAACCTAACCTAACCTCCCCAAATTGCAGGTACTGTAACCTATCGTGGATTAGAGTGATTTACGATCAAGTTTATGTGAGAAAACGAAATTTGGAGTCTCCTGGTTAAATTTGAGCCTAACCTAACCTAACCTAACCTAACCTAACCTAACCTAACCTAACCAACGTAACCTAACCTAACCTCCCCAAATTGCAGGTACTGTAACCTATCGTGGATTAGAGTGATTTACGATCAAGTTTATGTGAGAAAACGAAATTTGGAGTCTCCTGGTTAAATTTGAGCCTAACCTAACCTAACCTAACCTAACCTAACCTAACCTAACCTAACCAACGTAACCTAACCTAACCTCCCCAAATTGCAGGTACTGTAACCTATCGTGGATTAGAGTGATTTACGATCAAGTTTATGTGAGAAAACGAAATTTGGAGTCTCCTGGTTAAATTTGAGCCTAACCTAACCTAACCTAACCTAACCTAACCTAACCTAACCTAACCAACGTAACCTAACCTAACCTCCCCAAATTGCAGGTACTGTAACCTATCGTGGATTAGAGTGATTTACGATCAAGTTTATGTGAGAAAACGAAATTTGGAGTCTCCTGGTTAAATTTGAGCCTAACCTAACCTAACCTAACCTAACCTAACCTAACCAACGTAACCTAACCTAACCTCCCCAAATTGCAGGTACTGTAACCTATCGTGGATTAGAGTGATTTACGATCAAGTTTATGTGAGAAAACGAAATTTGGAGTCTCCTGGTTAAATTTGAGCCTAACCTAACCTAACCTAACCTAACCTAACCTAACCTAACCTAACCAACGTAACCTAACCTAACCTCCCCAAATTGCAGGTACTGTAACCTATCGTGGATTAGAGTGATTTACGATCAAGTTTATGTGAGAAAACGAAATTTGGAGTCTCCTGGTTAAATTTGAGCCTAACCTAACCTAACCTAACCTAACCTAACCTAACCAACGTAACCTAACCTAACCTCCCCAAATTGCAGGTACTGTAACCTATCGTGGATTAGAGTGATTTACGAGCAAGTTTATGTGAGAAAACGAAATTTGGAGTCTCCTGGTTAAATTTGAGCCTAACCTAACCTAACCTAACCTAACCTAACCTAACCTAACCTAACCAACGTAACCTAACCTAACCTCCCCAAATTGCAGGTACTGTAACCTATCGTGGATTAGAGTGATTTACGATCAAGTTTATGTGCGAAAACGAAATTTGGAGTCTCCTGGTTAAATTTGAGCCTAACCTAACCTAACCTAACCTAACCTAACCTAACCTAACCTAACCAACGTAACCTAACCTAACCTCCCCAAATTGCAGGTACTGTAACCTATCGTGGATTAGAGTGATTTACGATCAAGTTTATGTGAGAAAACGAAATTTGGAGTCTCCTGGTTAAATTTGAGCCTAACCTAACCTAACCTAACCTAACCTAACCTAACCAACGTAACCTAACCTAACCTCCCCAAATTGCAGGTACTGTAACCTATCGTGGATTAGAGTGATTTACGATCAAGTTTATGTGAGAAAACGAACTTTGGAGTCTCCTGGTTAAATTTGAGCCTAACCTAACCTAACCTAACCTAACCTAACCTAACCTAACCAACGTAACCTAACCTAACCTCCCCAAATTGCAGGTACTGTAACCTATCGTGGATTAGAGTGATTTACGATCAAGTTTATGTGAGAAAACGAAATTTGGAGTCTCCTGGTTAAATTTGAGCCTAACCTAACCTAACCTAACCTAACCTAACCTAACCTAACCTAACCAACGTAACCTAACCTAACCTCCCCAAATTGCAGGTACTGTAACCTATCGTGGATTAGAGTGATTTACGATCAAGTTTATGTGAGAAAACGAAATTTGGAGTCTCCTGGTTAAATTTGAGCCTAACCTAACCTAACCTAACCTAACCTAACCTAACCAACGTAACCTAACCTAACCTCCCCAAATTGCAGGTACTGTAACCTATCGTGGATTAGAGTGATTTACGATCAAGTTTATGTGAGAAAACGAAATTTGGAGTCTCCTGGTTAAATTTGAGCCTAACCTAACCTAACCTAACCTAACCTAACCTAACCAACGTAACCTAACCTAACCTCCCCAAATTGCAGGTACTGTAACCTATCGTGGATTAGAGTGATTTACGATCAAGTTTATGTGAGAAAACGAAATTTGGAGTCTCCTGGTTAAATTTGAGCCTAACCTAACCTAACCTAACCTAACCTAACCTAACCAACGTAACCTAACCTAACCTCCCCAAATTGCAGGTACTGTAACCTATCGTGGATTAGAGTGATTTACGATCAAGTTTATGTGAGAAAACGAAATTTGGAGTCTCCTGGTTAAATTTGAGCCTAACCTAACCTAACCTAACCTAACCTAACCTAACCTAACCTAACCAACGTAACCTAACCTAACCTCCCCAAATTGCAGGTACTGTAACCTATCGTGGATTAGAGTGATTTACGATCAAGTTTATGTGAGAAAACGAAATTTGGAGTCTCCTGGTTAAATTTGAGCCTAACCTAACCTAACCTAACCTAACCTAACCTAACCTAACCTAACCAACGTAACCTAACCTAACCTCCCCAAATTGCAGGTACTGTAACCTATCGTGGATTAGAGTGATTTACGATCAAGTTTATGTGAGAAAACGAAATTTGGAGTCTCCTGGTTAAATTTGAGCCTAACCTAACCTAACCTAACCTAACCTAACCTAACCAACGTAACCTAACCTAACCTCCCCAAATTGCAGGTACTGTAACCTATCGTGGATTAGAGTGATTTACGATCAAGTTTATGTGAGAAAACGAAATTTGGAGTCTCCTGGTTAAATTTGAGCCTAACCTAACCTAACCTAACCTAACCTAACCTAACCTAACCTAACGTAACCTAACCTAACCTCCCCAAATTGCAGGTCCTGTAACCTATCGTGGATTAGAGTGATTTACGATCAAGTTTATGTGAGAAAACGAAATTTGGAGTCTCCTGGTTAAATTTGAGCCTAACCTAACCTAACCTAACCTAACCTAACCTAACCTAACCTAACCAACGTAACCTAACCTAACCTCCCCAAATTGCAGGTACTGTAACCTATCGTGGATTAGAGTGATTTACGATCAAGTTTATGTGAGAAAACGAAATTTGGAGTCTCCTGGTTAAATTTGAGCCTAACCTAACCTAACCTAACCTAACCTAACCTAACCTAACCTAACCAACGTAACCTAACCTAACCTCCCCAAATTGCAGGTACTGTAACCTATCGTGGATTAGAGTGATTTACGATCAAGTTTATGTGAGAAAACGAAATTTGGAGTCTCCTGGTTAAATTTGAGCCTAACCTAACCTAACCTAACCTAACCTAACCTAACCTAACCTAACCAACGTAACCTAACCTAACCTCCCCAAATTGCAGGTACTGTAACCTATCGTGGATTAGAGTGATTTACGATCAAGTTTATGTGAGAAAACGAAATTTGGAGTCTCCTGGTTAAATTTGAGCCTAACCTAACCTAACCTAACCTAACCTAACCTAACCTAACCAACGTAACCTAACCTAACCTCCCCAAATTGCAGGTACTGTAACCTATCGTGGATTAGAGTGATTTACGATCAAGTTTATGTGAGAAAACGAAATTTGGAGTCTCCTGGTTAAATTTGAGCCTAACCTAATCAAACCACACCTAACCTAACCTAACCTAACCTAACCAACGTAACCTAACCTAACCTCCCCAAATTGCAGGTTCTGTAACCTATCGTGGATTAGAGTGATTTACGATCAAGTTTATGTGAGAAAACGAAATTTGGAGTCTCCTGGTTAAATTTGAGCCTAACCTAACCTAACCTAACCTAACCTAACCTAACCTAACCTAACCAACGTAACCTAACCTAACCTCCCCAAATTGCAGGTACTGTAACCTATCGTGGATTAGAGTGATTTACGATCAAGTTTATGTGAGAAAACGAAATTTGGAGTCTCCTGGTTAAATTTGAGCCTAACCTAACCTAACCTAACCTAACCTAACCTAACCAACGTAACCTAACCTAACCTCCCCAAATTGCAGGTACTGTAACCTATCGTGGATTAGAGTGATTTACGATCAAGTTTATGTGAGAAAACGAAATTTGGAGTCTCCTGGTTAAATTTGAGCCTAACCTAACCTAACCTAACCTAACCTAACCTAACCAACGTAACCTAACCTAACCTCCCCAAATTGCAGGTACTGTAACCTATCGTGGATTAGAGTGATTTACGATCAAGTTTATGTGAGAAAACGAAATTTGGAGTCTCCTGGTTAAATTTGAGCCTAACCTAACCTAACCTAACCTAACCTAACCTAACCAACGTAACCTAACCTAACCTCCCCAAATTGCAGCTACTGTAACCTATCGTGGATTAGAGTGATTTACGATCAAGTTTATGTGAGAAAACGAAATTTGGAGTCTCCTGGTTAAATTTGAGCCTAACCTAACCTAACCTAACCTAACCTAACCTAACCAACGTAACCTAACCTAACCTCCCCAAATTGCAGCTACTGTAACCTATCGTGGATTAGAGTGATTTACGATCAAGTTTATGTGAGAAAACGAAATTTGGAGTCTCCTGGTTAAATTTGAGCCTAACCTAACCTAACCTAACCTAACCTAACCTAACCAACGTAACCTAACCTAACCTCCCCAAATTGCAGGTACTGTAACCTATCGTGGATTAGAGTGATTTACGATCAAGTTTATGTGAGAAAACGAAATTTGGAGTCTCCTGGTTAAATTTGAGCCTAACCTAACCTAACCTAACCTAACCTAACCTAACCAACGTAACCTAACCTAACCTCCCCAAATTGCAGGTACTGTAACCTATCGTGGATTAGAGTGATTTACGATCAAGTTTATGTGAGAAAACGAAATTTGGAGTCTCCTGGTTAAATTTGAGCCTAACCTAACCTAACCTAACCTAACCTAACCTAACCAACGTAACCTAACCTAACCTCCCCAAATTGCAGGTACTGTAACCTATCGTGGATTAGAGTGATTTACGATCAAGTTTATGTGAGAAAACGAAATTTGGAGTCTCCTGGTTAAATTTGAGCCTAACCTAACCTAACCTAACCTAACCTAACCTAACCAACGTAACCTAACCTAACCTCCCCAAATTGCGGGTACTGTAACCTATCGTGGATTAGAGTGATTTACGATCAAGTTTATGTGAGAAAACGAAATTTGGAGTCTCCTGGTTAAATTTGAGCCTAACCTAACCTAACCTAACCTAACCTAACCTAACCAACGTAACCTAACCTAACCTCCCCAAATTGCAGGTACTGTAACCTATCGTGGATTAGAGTGATTTACGATCAAGTTTATGTGAGAAAACGAAATTTGGAGTCTCCTGGTTAAATTTGAGCCTAACCTAACCTAACCTAACCTAACCTAACCTAACCTAACCTAACCAACGTAACCTAACCTAACCTCCCCAAATTGCAGGTACTGTAACCTATCGTGGATTAGAGTGATTTACGATCAAGTTTATGTGAGAAAACGAAATTTGGAGTCTCCTGGTTAAATTTGAGCCTAACCTAACCTAACCTAACCTAACCTAACCTAACCTAACCTAACCAACGTAACCTAACCTAACCTCCCCAAATTGCAGGTACTGTAACCTATCGTGGATTAGAGTGATTTACGATCAAGTTTATGTGAGAAAACGAAATTTGGAGTCTCCTGGTTAAATTTGAGCCTAACCTAACCTAACCTAACCTAACCTAACCTAACCTAACCTAACCTAACCAACGTAACCTAACCTAACCTCCCCAAATTGCAGGTACTGTAACCTATCGTGGATTAGAGTGATTTACGATCAAGTTTATGTGAGAAAACGAAATTTGGAGTCTCCTGGTTAAATTTGAGCCTAACCTAACCTAACCTAACCTAACCTAACCTAACCAACGTAACCTAACCTAACCTCCCCAAATTGCAGGTACTGTAACCTATCGTGGATTAGAGTGATTTACGATCAAGTTTATGTGAGAAAACGAAATTTGGAGTCTCCTGGTTAAATTTGAGCCTAACCTAACCTAACCTAACCTAACCTAACCTAACCTAACGTAACCTAACCTAACCTCCCCAAATTGCAGGTACTGTAACCTATCGTGGATTAGAGTGATTTACGATCAAGTTTATGTGAGAAAACGAAATTTGGAGTCTCCTGGTTAAATTTGAGCCTAACCTAACCTAACCTAACCTAACCTAACCTAACCTAACCTAACCAACGTAACCTAACCTAACCTCCCCAAATTGCAGGTACTGTAACCTATCGTGGATTAGAGTGATTTACGATCAAGTTTATGTGAGAAAACGAAATTTGGAGTCTCCTGGTTAAATTTGAGCCTAACCTAACCTAACCTAACCTAACCTAACCTAACCAACGTAACCTAACCTAACCTCCCCAAATTGCAGGTACTGTAACCTATCGTGGATTAGAGTGATTTACGATCAAGTTTATGTGAGAAAACGAAATTTGGAGTCTCCTGGTTAAATTTGAGCCTAACCTAACCTAACCTAACCTAACCTAACCTAACCTAACCTAACCAACGTAACCTAACCTAACCTCCCCAAATTGCAGGTACTGTAACCTATCGTGGATTAGAGTGATTTACGATCAAGTTTATGTGAGAAAACGAAATTTGGAGTCTCCTGGTTAAATTTGAGCCTAACCTAACCTAACCTAACCTAACCTAACCTAACCAACGTAACCTAACCTAACCTCCCCAAATTGCAGGTACTGTAACCTATCGTGGATTAGAGTGATTTACGATCAAGTTTATGTGAGAAAACGAAATTTGGAGTCTCCTGGTTAAATTTGAGCCTAACCTAACCTAACCTAACCTAACCTAACCAACGTAACCTAACCTAACCTCCCCAAATTGCAGGTACTGTAACCTATCGTGGATTAGAGTGATTTACGATCAAGTTTATGTGAGAAAACGAAATTTGGAGTCTCCTGGTTAAATTTGAGCCTAACCTAACCTAACCTAACCTAACCTAACCTAACCAACGTAACCTAACCTAACCTCCCCAAATTGCAGGTACTGTAACCTATCGTGGATTAGAGTGATTTACGATCAAGTTTATGTGAGAAAACGAAATTTGGAGTCTCCTGGTTAAATTTGAGCCTAACCTAACCTAACCTAACCTAACCTAACCTAACCAACGTAACCTAACCTAACCTCCCCAAATTGCAGGTACTGTAACCTATCGTGGATTAGAGTGATTTACGATCAAGTTTATGTGAGAAAACGAAATTTGGAGTCTCCTGGTTAAATTTGAGCCTAACCTAACCTAACCTAACCTAACCTAACCTAACCAACGTAACCTAACCTAACCTCCCCAAATTGCAGGTACTGTAACCTATCGTGGATTAGAGTGATTTACGATCAAGTTTATGTGAGAAAACGAAATTTGGAGTCTCCTGGTTAAATTTGAGCCTAACCTAACCTAACCTAACCTAACCTAACCTAACCTAACCTAACCAACGTAACCTAACCTAACCTCCCCAAATTGCAGGTACTGTAACCTATCGTGGATTAGAGTGATTTACGATCAAGTTTATGTGAGAAAACGAAATTTGGAGTCTCCTGGTTAAATTTGAGCCTAACCTAACCTAACCTAACCTAACCTAACCTAACCAACGTAACCTAACCTAACCTCCCCAAATTGCAGGTACTGTAACCTATCGTGGATTAGAGTGATTTACGATCAAGTTTATGTGAGAAAACGAAATTTGGAGTCTCCTGGTTAAATTTGAGCCTAACCTAACCTAACCTAACCTAACCTAACCAACGTAACCTAACCTAACCTCCCCAAATTGCAGGTACTGTAACCTATCGTGGATTAGAGTGATTTACGATCAAGTTTATGTGAGAAAACGAAATTTGGAGTCTCCTGGTTAAATTTGAGCCTAACCTAACCTAACCTAACCTAACCTAACCTAACCTAACCTAACCAACGTAACCTAACCTAACCTCCCCAAATTGCAGGTACTGTAACCTATCGTGGATTAGAGTGATTTACGATCAAGTTTATGTGAGAAAACGAAATTTGGAGTCTCCTGGTTAAATTTGAGCCTAACCTAACCTAACCTAACCTAACCTAACCTAACCAACGTAACCTAACCTAACCTCCCCAAATTGCAGGTACTGTAACCTATCGTGGATTAGAGTGATTTACGATCAAGTTTATGTGAGAAAACGAAATTTGGAGTCTCCTGGTTAAATTTGAGCCTAACCTAACCTAACCTAACCTAACCTAACCTAACCTAACCTAACCTAACCAACGTAACCTAACCTAACCTCCCCAAATTGCAGGTACTGTAACCTATCGTGGATTAGAGTGATTTACGATCAAGTTTATGTGAGAAAACGAAATTTGGAGTCTCCTGGTTAAATTTGAGCCTAACCTAACCTAACCTAACCTAACCTAACCTAACCTAACGTAACCTAACCTAACCTCCCCAAATTGCAGGTACTGTAACCTATCGTGGATTAGAGTGATTTACGATCAAGTTTATGTGAGAAAACGAAATTTGGAGTCTCCTGGTTAAATTTGAGCCTAACCTAACCTAACCTAACCTAACCTAACCTAACCAACGTAACCTAACCTAACCTCCCCAAATTGCAGGTACTGTAACCTATCGTGGATTAGAGTGATTTACGATCAAGTTTATGTGAGAAAACGAAATTTGGAGTCTCCTGGTTAAATTTGAGCCTAACCTAACCTAACCTAACCTAACCTAACCTAACCAACGTAACCTAACCTAACCTCCCCAAATTGCAGGTACTGTAACCTATCGTGGATTAGAGTGATTTACGATCAAGTTTATGTGAGAAAACGAAATTTGGAGTCTCCTGGTTAAATTTGAGCCTAACCTAACCTAACCTAACCTAACCTAACCTAACCTAACCTAACCAACGTAACCTAACCTAACCTCCCCAAATTGCAGGTACTGTAACCTATCGTGGATTAGAGTGATTTACGATCAAGTTTATCTGAGAAAACGAAATTTGGAGTCTCCTGGTTAAATTTGAGCCTAACCTAACCTAACCTAACCTAACCTAACCTAACCAACGTAACCTAACCTAACCTCCCCAAATTGCAGGTACTGTAACCTATCGTGGATTAGAGTGATTTACGATCAAGTTTATGTGAGAAAACGAAATTTGGAGTCTCCTGGTTAAATTTGAGCCTAACCTAACCTAACCTAACCTAACCTAACCTAACCTAACCTAACCAACGTAACCTAACCTAACCTCCCCAAATTGCAGGTACTGTAACCTATCGTGGATTAGAGTGATTTACGATCAAGTTTATGTGAGAAAACGAAATTTGGAGTCTCCTGGTTAAATTTGAGCCTAACCTAACCTAACCTAACCTAACCTAACCTAACCTAACCTAACCAACGTAACCTAACCTAACCTCCCCAAATTGCAGGTACTGTAACCTATCGTGGATTAGAGTGATTTACGATCAAGTTTATGTGAGAAAACGAAATTTGGAGTCTCCTGGTTAAATTTGAGCCTAACCTAACCTAACCTAACCTAACCTAACCTAACCAACGTAACCTAACCTAACCTCCCCAAATTGCAGGTACTGTAACCTATCGTGGATTAGAGTGATTTACGATCAAGTTTATGTGAGAAAACGAAATTTGGAGTCTCCTGGTTAAATTTGAGCCTAACCTAACCTAACCTAACCTAACCTAACCTAACCAACGTAACCTAACCTAACCTCCCCAAATTGCAGGTACTGTAACCTATCGTGGATTAGAGTGATTTACGATCAAGTTTATGTGAGAAAACGAAATTTGGAGTCTCCTGGTTAAATTTGAGCCTAACCTAACCTAACCTAACCTAACCTAACCTAACCTAACCTAACCTAACCAACGTAACCTAACCTAACCTCCCCAAATTGCAGGTACTGTAACCTATCGTGGATTAGAGTGATTTACGATCAAGTTTATGTGAGAAAACGAAATTTGGAGTCTCCTGGTTAAATTTGAGCCTAACCTAACCTAACCTAACCTAACCTAACCTAACCAACGTAACCTAACCTAACCTCCCCAAATTGCAGGTACTGTAACCTATCGTGGATTAGAGTGATTTACGATCAAGTTTATGTGAGAAAACGAAATTTGGAGTCTCCTGGTTAAATTTGAGCCTAACCTAACCTAACCTAACCTAACCTAACCTAACCTAACCTAACCAACGTAACCTAACCTAACCTCCCCAAATTGCAGGTACTGTAACCTATCGTGGATTAGAGTGATTTACGATCAAGTTTATGTGAGAAAACGAAATTTGGAGTCTCCTGGTTAAATTTGAGCCTAACCTAACCTAACCTAACCTAACCTAACCTAACCTAACCTAACCTAACCAACGTAACCTAACCTAACCTCCCCAAATTGCAGGTACTGTAACCTATCGTGGATTAGAGTGATTTACGATCAAGTTTATGTGAGAAAACGAAATTTGGAGTCTCCTGGTTAAATTTGAGCCTAACCTAACCTAACCTAACCTAACCTAACCTAACCTAACGTAACCTAACCTAACCTCCCCAAATTGCAGGTACTGTAACCTATCGTGGATTAGAGTGATTTACGATCAAGTTTATGTGAGAAAACGAAATTTGGAGTCTCCTGGTTAAATTTGAGCCTAACCTAACCTAACCTAACCTAACCTAACCTAACCAACCTAACCAACGTAACCTAACCTAACCTCCCCAAATTGCAGGTACTGTAACCTATCGTGGATTAGAGTGATTTACGATCAAGTTTATGTGAGAAAACGAAATTTGGAGTCTCCTGGTTAAATTTGAGCCTAACCTAACCTAACCTAAGCTAACCTAACCTAACCAACGTAACCTAACCTAACCTCCCCAAATTGCAGGTACTGTAACCTATCGTGGATTAGAGTGATTTACGATCAAGTTTATGTGAGAAAACGAAATTTGGAGTCTCCTGGTTAAATTTGAGCCTAACCTAACCTAACCTAACCTAACCTAACCTAACCTAACCTAACCAACGTAACCTAACCTAACCTCCCCAAATTGCAGGTACTGTAACCTATCGTGGATTAGAGTGATTTACGATCAAGTTTATGTGAGAAAACGAAATTTGGAGTCTCCTGGTTAAATGAGCCTAACCTAACCTAACCTAACCTAACCTAACCTAACCAACGTAACCTAACCTAACCTCCCCAAATTGCAGGTACTGTAACCTATCGTGGATTAAAGTGATTTACGATCAAGTTTATGTGAGAAAACGAAATTTGGAGTCTCCTGGTTAAATTTGAGCCTAACCTAACCTAACCTAACCTAACCTAACCAACGTAACCTAACCTAACCTCCCCAAATTGCAGGTACTGTAACCTATCGTGGATTAGAGTGATTTACGATCAAGTTTATGTGAGAAAACGAAATTTGGAGTCTCCTGGTTAAATTTGAGCCTAACCTAACCTAACCTAACCTAACCTAACCTAACCTAACCTAACCAACGTAACCTAACCTAACCTCCCCAAATTGCAGGTACTGTAACCTATCGTGGATTAGAGTGATTTACGATCAAGTTTATGTGAGAAAACGAAATTTGGAGTCTCCTGGTTAAATTTGAGCCTAACCTAACCTAACCTAACCTAACCTAACCTAACCTAACCAACGTAACCTAACCTAACCTCCCCAAATTGCAGGTACTGTAACCTATCGTGGATTAGAGTGATTTACGATCAAGTTTATGTGAGAAAACGAAATTTGGAGTCTCCTGGTTAAATTTGAGCCTAACCTAACCTAACCTAACCTAACCTAACCTAACCAACGTAACCTAACCTAACCTCCCCAAATTGCAGGTACTGTAACCTATCGTGGATTAGAGTGATTTACGATCAAGTTTATGTGAGAAAACGAAATTTGGAGTCTCCTGGTTAAATTTGAGCCTAACCTAACCTAACCTAACCTAACCTAACCTAACCTAACCTAACCAACGTAACCTAACCTAACCTCCCCAAATTGCAGGTACTGTAACCTATCGTGGATTAGAGTGATTTACGATCAAGTTTATGTGAGAAAACGAAATTTGGAGTCTCCTGGTTAAATTTGAGCCTAACCTAACCTAACCTAACCTAACCTAACCTAACCTAACCAACGTAACCTAACCTAACCTCCCCAAATTGCAGGTACTGTAACCTATCGTGGATTAGAGTGATTTACGATCAAGTTTATGTGAGAAAACGAAATTTGGAGTCTCCTGTTTAAATTTGAGCCTAACCTAACCTAACCTAACCTAACCTAACCTAACCTAACCTAACCAACGTAACCTAACCTAACCTCCCCAAATTGCAGGTACTGTAACCTATCGTGGATTAGAGTTATTTACGATCAAGTTTATGTGAGAACGAAATTTGGAGTCTCCTGGTTAAATTTGAGCCTAACCTAACCTAACCTAACCTAACCTAACCTAACCAACGTAACCTAACCTAACCTCCCCAAATTGCAGGTACTGTAACCTATCGTGGATTAGAGTGATTTACGATCAAGTTTATGTGAGAAAACGAAATTTGGAGTCTCCTGGTTAAATTTGAGCCTAACCTAACCTAACCTAACCTAACCTAACCTAACCTAACCTAACCAACGTAACCTAACCTAACCTCCCCAAATTGCAGGTACTGTAACCTATCGTGGATTAGAGTGATTTACGATCAAGTTTATGTGAGAAAACGAAATTTGGAGTCTCCTGGTTAAATTTGAGCCTAACCTAACCTAACCTAACCTAACCTAACCTAACCAACGTAACCTAACCTAACCTCCCCAAATTGCAGGTACTGTAACCTATCGTGGATTAGAGTGATTTACGATCAAGTTTATGTGAGAAAACGAAATTTGGAGTCTCCTGGTTAAATTTGAGCCTAACCTAACCTAACCTAACCTAACCTAACCTAACCTAACCTAACCAACGTAACCTAACCTAACCTCCCCAAATTGCAGGTACTGTAACCTATCGTGGATTAGAGTGATTTACGATCAAGTTTATGTGAGAAAACGAAATTTGGAGTCTCCTGGTTAAATTTGAGCCTAACCTAACCTAACCTAACCTAACCTAACCTAACCTAACCTAACCAACGTAACCTAACCTAACCTCCCCAAATTGCAGGTACTGTAACCTATCGTGGATTAGAGTGATTTACGATCAAGTTTATGTGAGAAAACGAAATTTGGAGTCTCCTGGTTAAATTTGAGCCTAACCTAACCTAACCTAACCTAACCTAACCTAACCTAACCTAACCTAACCTAACCAACGTAACCTAACCTAACCTCCCCAAATTGCAGGTACTGTAACCTATCGTGGATTAGAGTGATTTACGATCAAGTTTATGTGAGAAAACGAAATTTGGAGTCTCCTGGTTAAATTTGAGCCTAACCTAACCTAACCTAACCTAACCTAACCTAACCAACGTAACCTAACCTAACCTCCCCAAATTGCAGGTACTGTAACCTATCGTGGATTAGAGTGATTTACGATCAAGTTTATGTGAGAAAACGAAATTTGGAGTCTCCTGGTTAAATTTGAGCCTAACCTAACCTAACCTAACCTAACCTAACCTAACCTAACCAACGTAACCTAACCTAACCTCCCCAAATTGCAGGTACTGTAACCTATCGTGGATTAGAGTGATTTACGATCAAGGTTATGTGAGAAAACGAAATTTGGAGTCTCCTGGTTAAATTTGAGCCTAACCTAACCTAACCTAACCTAACCTAACCAACGTAACCTAACCTAACCTCCCCAAATTGCAGGTACTGTAACCTATCGTGGATTAGAGTGATTTACGATCAAGTTTATGTGAGAAAACGAAATTTGGAGTCTCCTGGTTAAATTTGAGCCTAACCTAACCTAACCTAACCTAACCTAACCTAACCAACGTAACCTAACCTAACCTCCCCAAATTGCAGGTACTGTAACCTATCGTGGATTAGAGTGATTTACGATCAAGTTTATGTGAGAAAACGAAATTTGGAGTCTCCTGGTTAAATTTGAGCCTAACCTAACCTAACCTAACCTAACCTAACCTAACCTAACCTAACCTAACCTAACCTAACCAACGTAACCTAACCTAACCTCCCCAAATTGCAGGTACTGTAACCTATCGTGGATTAGAGTGATTTACGATCAAGTTTATGTGAGAAAACGAAATTTGGAGTCTCCTGGTTAAATTTGAGCCTAACCTAACCTAACCTAACCTAACCTAACCTAACCAACGTAACCTAACCTAACCTCCCCAAATTGCAGGTACTGTAACCTATCGTGGATTAGAGTGATTTACGATCAAGTTTATGTGAGAAAACGAAATTTGGAGTCTCCTGGTTAAATTTGAGCCTAACCTAACCTAACCTAACCTAACCAACGTAACCTAACCTAACCTCCCCAAATTGCAGGTACTGTAACCTATCGTGGATTAGAGTGATTTACGATCAAGTTTATGTGAGAAAACGAAATTTGGAGTCTCCTGGTTAAATTTGAGCCTAACCTAACCTAACCTAACCTAACCTAACCTAACCAACGTAACCTAACCTAACCTCCCCAAATTGCAGGTACTGTAACCTATCGTGGATTAGAGTGATTTACGATCAAGTTTATGTGAGAAAACGAAATTTGGAGTCTCCTGGTTAAATTTGAGCCTAACCTAACCTAACCTAACCTAACCTAACCTAACCAACGTAACCTAACCTAACCTCCCCAAATTGCAGGTACTGTAACCTATCGTGGATTAGAGTGATTTACGATCAAGTTTATGTGAGAAAACGAAATTTGGAGTCTCCTGGTTAAATTTGAGCCTAACCTAACCTAACCTAACCTAACCTAACCTAACCAACGTAACCTAACCTAACCTCCCCAAATTGCAGGTACTGTAACCTATCGTGGATTAGAGTGATTTACGATCAAGTTTATGTGAGAAAACGAAATTTGGAGTCTCCTGGTTAAATTTGAGCCTAACCTAACCTAACCTAACCTAACCTAACCTAACCAACGTAACCTAACCTAACCTCCCCAAATTGCAGGTACTGTAACCTATCGTGGATTAGAGTGATTTACGATCAAGTTTATGTGAGAAAACGAAATTTGGAGTCTCCTGGTTAAATTTGAGCCTAACCTAACCTAACCTAACCTAACCTAACCTAACCAACGTAACCTAACCTAACCTCCCCAAATTGCAGGTACTGTAACCTATCGTGGATTAGAGTGATTTACGATCAAGTTTATGTGAGAAAACGAAATTTGGAGTCTCCTGGTTAAATTTGAGCCTAACCTAACCTAACCTAACCTAACCTAACCTAACCTAACCAACGTAACCTAACCTAACCTCCCCAAATTGCAGGTACTGTAACCTATCGTGGATTAGAGTGATTTACGATCAAGTTTATGTGAGAAAACGAAATTTGGAGTCTCCTGGTTAAATTTGAGCCTAACCTAACCTAACCTAACCTAACCTAACCTAACCAACGTAACCTAACCTAACCTCCCCAAATTGCAGGTACTGTAACCTATCGTGGATTAGAGTGATTTACGATCAAGTTTATGTGAGAAAACGAAATTTGGAGTCTCCTGGTTAAATTTGAGCCTAACCTAACCTAACCTAACCTAACCTAACCTAACCAACGTAACCTAACCTAACCTCCCCAAATTGCAGGTACTGTAACCTATCGTGGATTAGAGTGATTTACGATCAAGTTTATGTGAGAAAACGAAATTTGGAGTCTCCTGGTTAAATTTGAGCCTAACCTAACCTAACCTAACCTAACCTAACCTAACCTAACCTAACCAACGTAACCTAACCTAACCTCCCCAAATTGCAGGTACTGTAACCTATCGTGGATTAGAGTGATTTACGATCAAGTTTATGTGAGAAAACGAAATTTGGAGTCTCCTGGTTAAATTTGAGCCTAACCTAACCTAACCTAACCTAACCTAACCTAACCAACGTAACCTAACCTAACCTCCCCAAATTGCAGGTACTGTAACCTATCGTGGATTAGAGTGATTTACGATCAAGTTTATGTGAGAAAACGAAATTTGGAGTCTCCTGGTTAAATTTGAGCCTAACCTAACCTAACCTAACCTAACCTAACCTAACCTAACCAACGTAACCTAACCTAACCTCCCCAAATTGCAGGTACTGTAACCTATCGTGGATTAGAGTGATTTACGATCAAGTTTATGTGAGAAAACGAAATTTGGAGTCTCCTGGTTAAATTTGAGCCTAACCTAACCTAACCTAACCTAACCTAACCAACGTAACCTAACCTAACCTCCCCAAATTGCAGGTACTGTAACCTATCGTGGATTAGAGTGATTTACGATCAAGTTTATGTGAGAAAACGACATTTGGAGTCTCCTGGTTAAATTTGAGCCTAACCTAACCTAACCTAACCTAACCTAACCTAACCAACGTAACCTAACCTAACCTCCCCAAATTGCAGGTACTGTAACCTATCGTGGATTAGAGTGATTTACGATCAAGTTTATGTGAGAAAACGAAATTTGGAGTCTCCTGGTTAAATTTGAGCCTAACCTAACCTAACCTAACCTAACCTAACCTAACCTAACCAACGTAACCTAACCTAACCTCCCCAAATTGCAGGTACTGTAACCTATCGTGGATTAGAGTGATTTACGATCAAGTTTATGTGAGAAAACGAAATTTGGAGTCTCCTGGTTAAATTTGAGCCTAACCTAACCTAACCTAACCTAACCTAACCTAACCAACGTAACCTAACCTAACCTCCCCAAATTGCAGGTACTGTAACCTATCGTGGATTAGAGTGATTTACGATCAAGTTTATGTGAGAAAACGAAATTTGGAGTCTCCTGGTTAAATTTGAGCCTAACCTAACCTAACCTAACCTAACCTAACCTAACCAACGTAACCTAACCTAACCTCCCCAAATTGCAGGTACTGTAACCTATCGTGGATTAGAGTGATTTACGATCAAGTTTATGTGAGAAAACGAAATTTGGAGTCTCCTGGTTAAATTTGAGCCTAACCTAACCTAACCTAACCTAACCAACGTAACCTAACCTAACCTCCCCAAATTGCAGGTACTGTAACCTATCGTGGATTAGAGTGATTTACGATCAAGTTTATGTGAGAAAACGAAATTTGGAGTCTCCTGTTTAAATTTGAGCCTAACCTAACCTAACCTAACCTAACCTAACCTAACCAACGTAACCTAACCTAACCTCCCCAAATTGCAGGTACTGTAACCTATCGTGGATTAGAGTGATTTACGATCAAGTTTATGTGAGAAAACGAAATTTGGAGTCTCCTGGTTAAATTTGAGCCTAACCTAACCTAACCTAACCTAACCTAACCTAACCTAACCTAACCAACGTAACCTAACCTAACCTCCCCAAATTGCAGGTACTGTAACCTATCGTGGATTAGAGTGATTTACGATCAAGTTTATGTGAGAAAACGAAATTTGGAGTCTCCTGGTTAAATTTGAGCCTAACCTAACCTAACCTAACCTAACCTAACCTAACCAACGTAACCTAACCTAACCTCCCCAAATTGCAGGTACTGTAACCTATCGTGGATTAGAGTGATTTACGATCAAGTTTATGTGAGAAAACGAAATTTGGAGTCTCCTGGTTAAATTTGAGCCTAACCTAACCTAACCTAACCTAACCTAACCGAACCGAACCTAACCAACGTAACCTAACCTAACCTCCCCAAATTGCAGGTACTGTAACCTATCGTGGATTAGAGTGATTTACGATCAAGTTTATGTGAGAAAACGAAATTTGGAGTCTCCTGGTTAAATTTGAGCCTAACCTAACCTAACCTAACCTAACCTAACCTAACCTAACCTAACCAACGTAACCTAACCTAACCTCCCCAAATTGCAGGTACTGTAACCTATCGTGGATTAGAGTGATTTACGATCAAGTTTATGTGAGAAAACGAAATTTGGAGTCTCCTGGTTAAATTTGAGCCTAACCTAACCTAACCTAACCTAACCTAACCTAACCAACGTAACCTAACCTAACCTCCCCAAATTGCAGGTACTGTAACCTATCGTGGATTAGAGTGATTTACGATCAAGTTTATGTGAGAAAACGAAATTTGGAGTCTCCTGGTTAAATTTGAGCCTAACCTAACCTAACCTAACCTAACCTAACCTAACCAACGTAACCTAACCTAACCTCCCCAAATTGCAGGTACTGTAACCTATCGTGGATTAGAGTGATTTACGATCAAGTTTATGTGAGAAAACGAAATTTGGAGTCTCCTGGTTAAATTTGAGCCTAACCTAACCTAACCTAACCTAACCTAACCTAACCTAACCAACGTAACCTAACCTAACCTCCCCAAATTGCAGGTACTGTAACCTATCGTGGATTAGAGTGATTTACGATCAAGTTTATGTGAGAAAACGAAATTTGGAGTCTCCTGGTTAAATTTGAGCCTAACCTAACCTAACCTAACCTAACCTAACCTAACCTAACCTAACCAACGTAACCTAACCTAACCTCCCCAAATTGCAGGTACTGTAACCTATCGTGGATTAGAGTGATTTACGATCAAGTTTATGTGAGAAAACGAAATTTGGAGTCTCCTGGTTAAATTTGAGCCTAACCTAACCTAACCTAACCTAACCTAACCTAACCTAACCAACGTAACCTAACCTAACCTCCCCAAATTGCAGGTACTGTAACCTATCGTGGATTAGAGTGATTTACGATCAAGTTTATGTGAGAAAACGAAATTTGGAGTCTCCTGGTTAAATTTGAGCCTAACCTAACCTAACCTAACCTAACCTAACCTAACCTAACCAACGTAACCTAACCTAACCTCCCCAAATTGCAGGTACTGTAACCTATCGTGGATTAGAGTGATTTACGATCAAGTTTATGTGAGAAAACGAAATTTGGAGTCTCCTGGTTAAATTTGAGCCTAACCTAACCTAACCTAACCTAACCTAACCTAACCTAACCTAACCAACGTAACCTAACCTAACCTCCCCAAATTGCAGGTACTGTAACCTATCGTGGATTAGAGTGATTTACGATCAAGTTTATGTGAGAAAACGAAATTTGGAGTCTCCTGGTTAAATTTGAGCCTAACCTAACCTAACCTAACCTAACCTAACCTAACCAACGTAACCTAACCTAACCTCCCCAAATTGCAGGTACTGTAACCTATCGTGGATTAGAGTGATTTACGATCAAGTTTATGTGAGAAAACGAAATTTGGAGTCTCCTGGTTAAATTTGAGCCTAACCTAACCTAACCTAACCTAACCTAACCTAACCAACGTAACCTAACCTAACCTCCCCAAATTGCAGGTACTGTAACCTATCGTGGATTAGAGTGATTTACGATCAAGTTTATGTGAGAAAACGAAATTTGGAGTCTCCTGGTTAAATTTGAGCCTAACCTAACCTAACCTAACCTAACCTAACCTAACCAACGTAACCTAACCTAACCTCCCCAAATTGCAGGTACTGTAACCTATCGTGGATTAGAGTGATTTACGATCAAGTTTATGTGAGAAAACGAAATTTGGAGTCTCCTGGTTAAATTTGAGCCTAACCTAACCTAACCTAACCTAACCTAACCTAACCAACGTAACCTAACCTAACCTCCCCAAATTGCAGGTACTGTAACCTATCGTGGATTAGAGTGATTTACGATCAAGTTTATGTGAGAAAACGAAATTTGGAGTCTCCTGGTTAAATTTGAGCCTAACCTAACCTAACCTAACCTAACCTAACCTAACCAACGTAACCTAACCTAACCTCCCCAAATTGCAGGTACTGTAACCTATCGTGGATTAGAGTGATTTACGATCAAGTTTATGTGAGAAAACGAAATTTGGAGTCTCCTGGTTAAATTTGAGCCTAACCTAACCTAACCTAACCTAACCTAACCTAACCTAACCTAACCAACGTAACCTAACCTAACCTCCCCAAATTGCAGGTACTGTAACCTATCGTGGATTAGAGTGATTTACGATCAAGTTTATGTGAGAAAACGAAATTTGGAGTCTCCTGGTTAAATTTGAGCCTAACCTAACCTAACCTAACCTAACCTAACCTAACCTAACCAACGTAACCTAACCTAACCTCCCCAAATTGCAGGTACTGTAACCTATCGTGGATTAGAGTGATTTACGATCAAGTTTATGTGAGAAAACGAAATTTGGAGTCTCCTGGTTAAATTTGAGCCTAACCTAACCTAACCTAACCTAACCTAACCTAACCTAACCAACGTAACCTAACCTAACCTCCCCAAATTGCAGGTACTGTAACCTATCGTGGATTAGAGTGATTTACGATCAAGTTTATGTGAGAAAACGAAATTTGGAGTCTCCTGGTTAAATTTGAGCCTAACCTAACCTAACCTAACCTAACCTAACCAACGTAACCTAACCTAACCTCCCCAAATTGCAGGTACTGTAACCTATCGTGGATTAGAGTGATTTACGATCAAGTTTATGTGAGAAAACGAAATTTGGAGTCTCCTGGTTAAATTTGAGCCTAACCTAACCTAACCTAACCTAACCTAACCTAACCAACGTAACCTAACCTAACCTCCCCAAATTGCAGGTACTGTAACCTATCGTGGATTAGAGTGATTTACGATCAAGTTTATGTGAGAAAACGAAATTTGGAGTCTCCTGGTTAAATTTGAGCCTAACCTAACCTAACCTAACCTAACCTAACCTAACCTAACCCAACCTAACCAACGTAACCTAACCTAACCTCCCCAAATTGCAGGTACTGTAACCTATCGTGGATTAGAGTGATTTACGATCAAGTTTATGTGAGAAAACGAAATTTGGAGTCTCCTGGTTAAATTTGAGCCTAACCTAACCTAACCTAACCTAACCTAACCTAACCAACGTAACCTAACCTAACCTCCCCAAATTGCAGGTACTGTAACCTATCGTGGATTAGAGTGATTTACGATCAAGTTTATGTGAGAAAACGAAATTTGGAGTCTCCTGGTTAAATTTGAGCCTAACCTAACCTAACCTAACCTAACCTAACCTAACCAACGTAACCTAACCTAACCTCCCCAAATTGCAGGTACTGTAACCTATCGTGGATTAGAGTGATTTACGATCAAGTTTATGTGAGAAAACGAAATTTGGAGTCTCCTGGTTAAATTTGAGCCTAACCTAACCTAACCTAACCTAACCTAACCTAACCTAACCAACGTAACCTAACCTAACCTCCCCAAATTGCAGGTACTGTAACCTATCGTGGATTATAGTGATTTACGATCAAGTTTATGTGAGAAAACGAAATTTGGAGTCTCCTGGTTAAATTTGAGCCTAACCTAACCTAACCTAACCTAACCTAACCTAACCTAACCTAACCAACGTAACCTAACCTAACCTCCCCAAATTGCAGGTACTGTAACCTATCGTGGATTAGAGTGATTTACGATCAAGTTTATGTGAGAAAACGAAATTTGGAGTCTCCTGGTTAAATTTGAGCCTAACCTAACCTAACCTAACCTAACCTAACCTAACCAACGTAACCTAACCTAACCTCCCCAAATTGCAGGTACTGTAACCTATCGTGGATTAGAGTGATTTACGATCAAGTTTATGTGAGAAAACGAAATTTGGAGTCTCCTGGTTAAATTTGAGCCTAACCTAACCTAACCTAACCTAACCTAACCTAACCAACGTAACCTAACCTAACCTCCCCAAATTGCAGGTACTGTAACCTATCGTGGATTAGAGTGATTTACGATCAAGTTTATGTGAGAAAACGAAATTTGGAGTCTCCTGGTTAAATTTGAGCCTAACCTAACCTAACCTAACCTAACCTAACCTAACCAACGTAACCTAACCTAACCTCCCCAAATTGCAGGTACTGTAACCTATCGTGGATTAGAGTGATTTACGATCAAGTTTATGTGAGAAAACGAAATTTGGAGTCTCCTGGTTAAATTTGAGCCTAACCTAACCTAACCTAACCTAACCTAACCTAACCAACGTAACCTAACCTAACCTCCCCAAATTGCAGGTACTGTAACCTATCGTGGATTAGAGTGATTTACGATCAAGTTTATGTGAGAAAACGAAATTTGGAGTCTCCTGGTTAAATTTGAGCCTAACCTAACCTAACCTAACCTAACCTAACCTAACCTAACCAACGTAACCTAACCTAACCTCCCCAAATTGCAGGTACTGTAACCTATCGTGGATTAGAGTGATTTACGATCAAGTTTATGTGAGAAAACGAAATTTGGAGTCTCCTGGTTAAATTTGAGCCTAACCTAACCTAACCTAACCTAACCTAACCTAACCAACGTAACCTAACCTAACCTCCCCAAATTGCAGGTACTGTAACCTATCGTGGATTAGAGTGATTTACGATCAAGTTTATGTGAGAAAACGAAATTTAGAGTCTCCTGGTTAAATTTGAGCCTAACCTAACCTAACCTAACCTAACCTAACCTAACCTAACCTAACCTAACCTAACCTAACCTCCCCAAATTGCAGGTACTGTAACCTATCGTGGATTAGAGTGATTTACGATCAAGTTTATGTGAGAAAACGAAATTTGGAGTCTCCTGGTTAAATTTGAGCCTAACCTAACCTAACCTAACCTAACCTAACCTAACCAACGTAACCTAACCTAACCTCCCCAAATTGCAGGTACTGTAACCTATCGTGGATTAGAGTGATTTACGATCAAGTTTATGTGAGAAAACGAAATTTGGAGTCTCCTGGTTAAATTTGAGCCTAACCTAACCTAACCTAACCTAACCTAACCTAACCAACGTAACCTAACCTAACCTCCCCAAATTGCAGGTACTGTAACCTATCGTGGATTAGAGTGATTTACGATCAAGTTTATCTGAGAAAACGAAATTTGGAGTCTCCTGGTTAAATTTGAGCCTAACCTAACCTAACCTAACCTAACCTAACCTAACCAACGTAACCTAACCTAACCTCCCCAAATTGCAGGTACTGTAACCTATCGTGGATTAGAGTGATTTACGATCAAGTTTATGTGAGAAAACGAAATTTGGAGTCTCCTGGTTAAATTTGAGCCTAACCTAACCTAACCTAACCTAACCTAACCTAACCAACGTAACCTAACCTAACCTCCCCAAATTGCAGGTACTGTAACCTATCGTGGATTAGAGTGATTTACGATCAAGTTTATGTGAGAAAACGAAATTTGGAGTCTCCTGGTTAAATTTGAGCCTAACCTAACCTAACCTAACCTAACCTAACCTAACCAACGTAACCTAACCTAACCTCCCCAAATTGCAGGTACTGTAACCTATCGTGGATTAGAGTGATTTACGATCAAGTTTATGTGAGAAAACGAAATTTGGAGTCTCCTGGTTAAATTTGAGCCTAACCTAACCTAACCTAACCTAACCTAACCTAACCAACGTAACCTAACCTAACCTCCCCAAATTGCAGGTACTGTAACCTATCGTGGATTAGAGTGATTTACGATCAAGTTTATGTGAGAAAACGAAATTTGGAGTCTCCTGGTTAAATTTGAGCCTAACCTAACCTAACCTAACCTAACCTAACCTAACCTAACCTAACCTAACCAACGTAACCTAACCTAACCTCCCCAAATTGCAGGTACTGTAACCTATCGTGGATTAGAGTGATTTACGATCAAGTTTATGTGAGAAAACGAAATTTGGAGTCTCCTGGTTAAATTTGAGCCTAACCTAACCTAACCTAACCTAACCTAACCTAACCAACGTAACCTAACCTAACCTCCCCAAATTGCAGGTACTGTAACCTATCGTGGATTAGAGTGATTTACGATCAAGTTTATGTGAGAAAACGAAATTTGGAGTCTCCTGGTTAAATTTGAGCCTAACCTAACCTAACCTAACCTAACCTAACCTAACCTAACCAACGTAACCTAACCTAACCTCCCCAAATTGCAGGTACTGTAACCTATCGTGGATTAGAGTGATTTACGATCAAGTTTATGTGAGAAAACGAAATTTGGAGTCTCCTGGTTAAATTTGAGCCTAACCTAACCTAACCTAACCTAACCTAACCTAACCTAACCTAACCAACGTAACCTAACCTAACCTCCCCAAATTGCAGGTACTGTAACCTATCGTGGATTAGAGTGATTTACGATCAAGTTTATGTGAGAAAACGAAATTTGGAGTCTCCTGGTTAAATTTGAGCCTAACCTAACCTAACCTAACCTAACCTAACCTAACCAACGTAACCTAACCTAACCTCCCCAAATTGCAGGTACTGTAACCTATCGTGGATTAGAGTGATTTACGATCAAGTTTATGTGAGAAAACGAAATTTGGAGTCTCCTGGTTAAATTTGAGCCTAACCTAACCTAACCTAACCTAACCTAACCTAACCAACGTAACCTAACCTAACCTCCCCAAATTGCAGGTACTGTAACCTATCGTGGATTAGAGTGATTTACGATCAAGTTTATGTGAGAAAACGAAATTTGGAGTCTCCTGGTTAAATTTGAGCCTAACCTAACCTAACCTAACCTAACCTAACCTAACCTAACCAACGTAACCTAACCTAACCTCCCCAAATTGCAGGTACTGTAACCTATCGTGGATTAGAGTGATTTACGATCAAGTTTATGTGAGAAAACGAAATTTGGAGTCTCCTGGTTAAATTTGAGCCTAACCTAACCTAACCTAACCTAACCTAACCTAACCTAACCTAACCAACGTAACCTAACCTAACCTCCCCAAATTGCAGGTACTGTAACCTATCGTGGATTAGAGTGATTTACGATCAAGTTTATGTGAGAAAACGAAATTTGGAGTCTCCTGGTTAAATTTGAGCCTAACCTAACCTAACCTAACCTAACCTAACCTAACCAACGTAACCTAACCTAACCTCCCCAAATTGCAGGTACTGTAACCTATCGTGGATTAGAGTGATTTACGATCAAGTTTATGTGAGAAAACGAAATTTGGAGTCTCCTGGTTAAATTTGAGCCTAACCTAACCTAACCTAACCTAACCTAACCTAACCAACGTAACCTAACCTAACCTCCCCAAATTGCAGGTACTGTAACCTATCGTGGATTAGAGTGATTTACGATCAAGTTTATGTGAGAAAACGAAATTTGGAGTCTCCTGGTTAAATTTGAGCCTAACCTAACCTAACCTAACCTAACCTAACCTAACCTAACCAACGTAACCTAACCTAACCTCCCCAAATTGCAGGTACTGTAACCTATCGTGGATTAGAGTGATTTACGATCAAGTTTATGTGAGAAAACGAAATTTGGAGTCTCCTGGTTAAATTTGAGCCTAACCTAACCTAACCTAACCTAACCTAACCTAACCAACGTAACCTAACCTAACCTCCCCAAATTGCAGGTACTGTAACCTATCGTGGATTAGAGTGATTTACGATCAAGTTTATGTGAGAAAACGAAATTTGGAGTCTCCTGGTTAAATTTGAGCCTAACCTAACCTAACCTAACCTAACCTAACCTAACCAACGTAACCTAACCTAACCTCCCCAAATTGCAGGTAGTGTAACCTATCGTGGATTAGAGTGATTTACGATCAAGTTTATGTGAGAAAACGAAATTTGGAGTCTCCTGGTTAAATTTGAGCCTAACCTAACCTAACCTAACCTAACCTAACCTAACCAACGTAACCTAACCTAACCTCCCCAAATTGCAGGTACTGTAACCTATCGTGGATTAGAGTGATTTACGATCAAGTTTATGTGAGAAAACGAAATTTGGAGTCTCCTGGTTAAATTTGAGCCTAACCTAACCTAACCTAACCTAACCTAACCTAACCAACGTAACCTAACCTAACCTCCCCAAATTGCAGGTACTGTAACCTATCGTGGATTAGAGTGATTTACGATCAAGTTTATGTGAGAAAACGAAATTTGGAGTCTCCTGGTTAAATTTGAGCCTAACCTAACCTAACCTAACCTAACCTAACCTAACCAACGTAACCTAACCTAACCTCCCCAAATTGCAGGTACTGTAACCTATCGTGGATTAGAGTGATTTACGATCAAGCTTATGTGAGAAAACGAAATTTGGAGTCTCCTGGTTAAATTTGAGCCTAACCTAACCTAACCTAACCTAACCTAACCTAACCAACGTAACCTAACCTAACCTCCCCAAATTGCAGGTACTGTAACCTATCGTGGATTAGAGTGATTTACGATCAAGTTTATGTGAGAAAACGAAATTTGGAGTCTCCTGGTTAAATTTGAGCCTAACCTAACCTAACCTAACCTAACCTAACCTAACCAACGTAACCTAACCTAACCTCCCCAAATTGCAGGTACTGTAACCTATCGTGGATTAGAGTGATTTACGATCAAGTTTATGTGAGAAAACGAAATTTGGAGTCTCCTGGTTAAATTTGAGCCTAACCTAACCTAACCTAACCTAACCTAACCTAACCTAACCTAACCAACGTAACCTAACCTAACCTCCCCAAATTGCAGGTACTGTAACCTATCGTGGATTAGAGTGATTTACGATCAAGTTTATGTGAGAAAACGAAACTTGGAGTCTCCTGGTTAAATTTGAGCCTAACCTAACCTAACCTAACCTAACCTAACCTAACCAACGTAACCTAACCTAACCTCCCCAAATTGCAGGTACTGTAACCTATCGTGGATTAGAGTGATTTACGATCAAGTTTATGTGAGAAAACGAAATTTGGAGTCTCCTGGTTAAATTTGAGCCTAACCTAACCTAACCTAACCTAACCTAACCTAACCAACGTAACCTAACCTAACCTCCCCAAATTGCAGGTACTGTAACCTATCGTGGATTAGAGTGATTTACGATCAAGTTTATGTGAGAAAACGAAATTTGGAGTCTCCTGGTTAAATTTGAGCCTAACCTAACCTAACCTAACCTAACCTAACCTAACCAACGTAACCTAACCTAACCTCCCCAAATTGCAGGTACTGTAACCTATCGTGGATTAGAGTGATTTACGATCAAGTTTATGTGAGAAAACGAAATTTGGAGTCTCCTGGTTAAATTTGAGCCTAACCTAACCTAACCTAACCTAACCTAACCTAACCAACGTAACCTAACCTAACCTCCCCAAATTGCAGGTACTGTAACCTATCGTGGATTAGAGTGATTTACGATCAAGTTTATGTGAGAAAACGAAATTTGGAGTCTCCTGGTTAAATTTGAGCCTAACCTAACCTAACCTAACCTAACCTAACCTAACCAACGTAACCTAACCTAACCTCCCCAAATTGCAGGTACTGTAACCTATCGTGGATTAGAGTGATTTACGATCAAGTTTATGTGAGAAAACGAAATTTGGAGTCTCCTGGTTAAATTTGAGCCTAACCTAACCTAACCTAACCTAACCTAACCTAACCAACGTAACCTAACCTAACCTCCCCAAATTGCAGGTACTGTAACCTATCGTGGATTAGAGTGATTTACGATCAAGTTTATGTGAGAAAACGAAATTTGGAGTCTCCTGGTTAAATTTGAGCCTAACCTAACCTAACCTAACCTAACCTAACCTAACCAACGTAACCTAACCTAACCTCCCCAAATTGCAGGTACTGTAACCTATCGTGGATTAGAGTGATTTACGATCAAGTTTATGTGAGAAAACGAAATTTGGAGTCTCCTGGTTAAATTTGAGCCTAACCTAACCTAACCTAACCTAACCTAACCTAACCTAACCTAACCAACGTAACCTAACCTAACCTCCCCAAATTGCAGGTACTGTAACCTATCGTGGATTAGAGTGATTTACGATCAAGTTTATGTGAGAAAACGAAATTTGGAGTCTCCTGGTTAAATTTGAGCCTAACCTAACCTAACCTAACCTAACCTAACCTAACCAACGTAACCTAACCTAACCTCCCCAAATTGCAGGTACTGTAACCTATCGTGGATTAGAGTGATTTACGATCAAGTTTATGTGAGAAAACGAAATTTGGAGTCTCCTGGTTAAATTTGAGCCTAACCTAACCTAACCTAACCTAACCTAACCTAACCAACGTAACCTAACCTAACCTCCCCAAATTGCAGGTACTGTAACCTATCGTGGATTAGAGTGATTTACGATCAAGTTTATGTGAGAAAACGAAATTTGGAGTCTCCTGGTTAAATTTGAGCCTAACCTAACCTAACCTAACCTAACCTAACCTAACCAACGTAACCTAACCTAACCTCCCCAAATTGCAGGTACTGTAACCTATCGTGGATTAGAGTGATTTACGATCAAGTTTATGTGAGAAAACGAAATTTGGAGTCTCCTGGTTAAATTTGAGCCTAACCTAACCTAACCTAACCTAACCTAACCTAACCAACGTAACCTAACCTAACCTCCCCAAATTGCAGGTACTGTAACCTATCGTGGATTAGAGTGATTTACGATCAAGTTTATGTGAGAAAACGAAATTTGGAGTCTCCTGGTTAAATTTGAGCCTAACCTAACCTAACCTAACCTAACCTAACCTAACCAACGTAACCTAACCTAACCTCCCCAAATTGCAGGTACTGTAACCTATCGTGGATTAGAGTGATTTACGATCAAGTTTATGTGAGAAAACGAAATTTGGAGTCTCCTGGTTAAATTTGAGCCTAACCTAACCTAACCTAACCTAACCTAACCTAACCTAACCTAACCAACGTAACCTAACCTAACCTCCCCAAATTGCAGGTACTGTAACCTATCGTGGATTAGAGTGATTTACGATCAAGTTTATGTGAGAAAACGAAATTTGGAGTCTCCTGGTTAAATTTGAGCCTAACCTAACCTAACCTAACCTAACCTAACCTAACCAACGTAACCTAACCTAACCTCCCCAAATTGCAGGTACTGTAACCTATCGTGGATTAGAGTGATTTACGATCAAGTTTATGTGAGAAAACGAAATTTGGAGTCTCCTGGTTAAATTTGAGCCTAACCTAACCTAACCTAACCTAACCTAACCTAACCAACGTAACCTAACCTAACCTCCCCAAATTGCAGGTACTGTAACCTATCGTGGATCAGAGTGATTTACGATCAAGTTTATGTGAGAAAACGAAATTTGGAGTCTCCTGGTTAAATTTGAGCCTAACCTAACCTAACCTAACCTAACCTAACCTAACCAACGTAACCTAACCTAACCTCCCCAAATTGCAGGTACTGTAACCTATCGTGGATTAGAGTGATTTACGATCAAGTTTATGTGAGAAAACGAAATTTGGAGTCTCCTGGTTAAATTTGAGCCTAACCTAACCTAACCTAACCTAACCTAACCTAACCAACGTAACCTAACCTAACCTCCCCAAATTGCAGGTACTGTAACCTATCGTGGATTAGAGTGATTTACGATCAAGTTTATGTGAGAAAACGAAATTTGGAGTCTCCTGGTTAAATTTGAGCCTAACCTAACCTAACCTAACCTAACCTAACCTAACCTAACCAACGTAACCTAACCTAACCTCCCCAAATTGCAGGTACTGTAACCTATCGTGGATTAGAGTGATTTACGATCAAGTTTATGTGAGAAAACGAAATTTGGAGTCTCCTGGTTAAATTTGAGCCTAACCTAACCTAACCTAACCTAACCTAACCTAACCAACGTAACCTAACCTAACCTCCCCAAATTGCAGGTACTGTAACCTATCGTGGATTAGAGTGATTTACGATCAAGTTTATGTGAGAAAACGAAATTTGGAGTCTCCTGGTTAAATTTGAGCCTAACCTAACCTAACCTAACCTAACCTAACCTAACCAACGTAACCTAACCTAACCTCCCCAAATTGCAGGTACTGTAACCTATCGTGGATTAGAGTGATTTACGATCAAGTTTATGTGAGAAAACGAAATTTGGAGTCTCCTGGTTAAATTTGAGCCTAACCTAACCTAACCTAACCTAACCTAACCTAACCAACGTAACCTAACCTAACCTCCCCAAATTGCAGGTACTGTAACCTATCGTGGATTAGAGTGATTTACGATCAAGTTTATGTGAGAAAACGAAATTTGGAGTCTCCTGGTTAAATTTGAGCCTAACCTAACCTAACCTAACCTAACCTAACCTAACCAACGTAACCTAACCTAACCTCCCCAAATTGCAGGTACTGTAACCTATCGTGGATTAGAGTGATTTACGATCAAGTTTATGTGAGAAAACGAAATTTGGAGTCTCCTGGTTAAATTTGAGCCTAACCTAACCTAACCTAACCTAACCTAACCTAACCAACGTAACCTAACCTAACCTCCCCAAATTGCAGGTACTGTAACCTATCGTGGATTAGAGTGATTTACGATCAAGTTTATGTGAGAAAACGAAATTTGGAGTCTCCTGGTTAAATTTGAGCCTAACCTAACCTAACCTAACCTAACCTAACCTAACCAACGTAACCTAACCTAACCTCCCCAAATTGCAGGTACTGTAACCTATCGTGGATTAGAGTGATTTACGATCAAGTTTATGTGAGAAAACGAAATTTGGAGTCTCCTGGTTAAATTTGAGCCTAACCTAACCTAACCTAACCTAACCTAACCTAACCAACGTAACCTAACCTAACCTCCCCAAATTGCAGGTACTGTAACCTATCGTGGATTAGAGTGATTTACGATCAAGTTTATGTGAGAAAACGAAATTTGGAGTCTCCTGGTTAAATTTGAGCCTAACCTAACCTAACCTAACCTAACCTAACCTAACCAACGTAACCTAACCTAACCTCCCCAAATTGCAGGTACTGTAACCTATCGTGGATTAGAGTGATTTACGATCAAGTTTATGTGAGAAAACGAAATTTGGAGTCTCCTGGTTAAATTTGAGCCTAACCTAACCTAACCTAACCTAACCTAACCTAACCAACGTAACCTAACCTAACCTCCCCAAATTGCAGGTACTGTAACCTATCGTGGATTAGAGTGATTTACGATCAAGTTTATGTGAGAAAACGAAATTTGGAGTCTCCTGGTTAAATTTGAGCCTAACCTAACCTAACCTAACCTAACCTAACCTAACCAACGTAACCTAACCTAACCTCCCCAAATTGCAGGTACTGTAACCTATCGTGGATTAGAGTGATTTACGATCAAGTTTATGTGAGAAAACGAAATTTGGAGTCTCCTGGTTAAATTTGAGCCTAACCTAACCTAACCTAACCTAACCTAACCTAACCAACGTAACCTAACCTAACCTCCCCAAATTGCAGGTACTGTAACCTATCGTGGATTAGAGTGATTTACGATCAAGTTTATGTGAGAAAACGAAATTTGGAGTCTCCTGGTTAAATTTGAGCCTAACCTAACCTAACCTAACCTAACCTAACCTAACCAACGTAACCTAACCTAACCTCCCCAAATTGCAGGTACTGTAACCTATCGTGGATTAGAGTGATTTACGATCAAGTTTATGTGAGAAAACGAAATTTGGAGTCTCCTGGTTAAATTTGAGCCTAACCTAACCTAACCTAACCTAACCTAACCTAACCAACGTAACCTAACCTAACCTCCCCAAATTGCAGGTACTGTAACCTATCGTGGATTAGAGTGATTTACGATCAAGTTTATGTGAGAAAACGAAATTTGGAGTCTCCTGGTTAAATTTGAGCCTAACCTAACCTAACCTAACCTAACCTAACCTAACCAACGTAACCTAACCTAACCTCCCCAAATTGCAGGTACTGTAACCTATCGTGGATTAGAGTGATTTACGATCAAGTTTATGTGAGAAAACGAAATTTGGAGTCTCCTGGTTAAATTTGAGCCTAACCTAACCTAACCTAACCTAACCTAACCTAACCAACGTAACCTAACCTAACCTCCCCAAATTGCAGGTACTGTAACCTATCGTGGATTAGAGTGATTTACGATCAAGTTTATGTGAGAAAACGAAATTTGGAGTCTCCTGGTTAAATTTGAGCCTAACCTAACCTAACCTAACCTAACCTAACCTAACCAACGTAACCTAACCTAACCTCCCCAAATTGCAGGTACTGTAACCTATCGTGGATTAGAGTGATTTACGATCAAGTTTATGTGAGAAAACGAAATTTGGAGTCTCCTGGTTAAATTTGAGCCTAACCTAACCTAACCTAACCTAACCTAACCTAACCAACGTAACCTAACCTAACCTCCCCAAATTGCAGGTACTGTAACCTATCGTGGATTAGAGTGATTTACGATCAAGTTTATGTGAGAAAACGAAATTTGGAGTCTCCTGGTTAAATTTGAGCCTAACCTAACCTAACCTAACCTAACCTAACCTAACCAACGTAACCTAACCTAACCTCCCCAAATTGCAGGTACTGTAACCTATCGTGGATTAGAGTGATTTACGATCAAGTTTATCTGAGAAAACGAAATTTGGAGTCTCCTGGTTAAATTTGAGCCTAACCTAACCTAACCTAACCTAACCTAACCTAACCAACGTAACCTAACCTAACCTCCCCAAATTGCAGGTACTGTAACCTATCGTGGATTAGAGTGATTTACGATCAAGTTTATGTGAGAAAACGAAATTTGGAGTCTCCTGGTTAAATTTGAGCCTAACCTAACCTAACCTAACCTAACCTAACCTAACCAACGTAACCTAACCTAACCTCCCCAAATTGCAGGTACTGTAACCTATCGTGGATTAGAGTGATTTACGATCAAGTTTATGTGAGAAAACGAAATTTGGAGTCTCCTGGTTAAATTTGAGCCTAACCTAACCTAACCTAACCTAACCTAACCTAACCAACGTAACCTAACCTAACCTCCCCAAATTGCAGGTACTGTAACCTATCGTGGATTAGAGTGATTTACGATCAAGTTTATGTGAGAAAACGAAATTTGGAGTCTCCTGGTTAAATTTGAGCCTAACCTAACCTAACCTAACCTAACCTAACCTAACCTAACCTAACCAACGTAACCTAACCTAACCTCCCCAAATTGCAGGTACTGTAACCTATCGTGGATTAGAGTGATTTACGATCAAGTTTATGTGAGAAAACGAAATTTGGAGTCTCCTGGTTAAATTTGAGCCTAACCTAACCTAACCTAACCTAACCTAACCTAACCAACGTAACCTAACCTAACCTCCCCAAATTGCAGGTACTGTAACCTATCGTGGATTAGAGTGATTTACGATCAAGTTTATGTGAGAAAACGAAATTTGGAGTCTCCTGGTTAAATTTGAGCCTAACCTAACCTAACCTAACCTAACCTAACCTAACCAACGTAACCTAACCTAACCTCCCCAAATTGCAGGTACTGTAACCTATCGTGGATTAGAGTGATTTACGATCAAGTTTATGTGAGAAAACGAAATTTGGAGTCTCCTGGTTAAATTTGAGCCTAACCTAACCTAACCTAACCTAACCTAACCTAACCAACGTAACCTAACCTAACCTCCCCAAATTGCAGGTACTGTAACCTATCGTGGATTAGAGTGATTTACGATCAAGTTTATGTGAGAAAACGAAATTTGGAGTCTCCTGGTTAAATTTGAGCCTAACCTAACCTAACCTAACCTAACCTAACCTAACCAACGTAACCTAACCTAACCTCCCCAAATTGCAGGTACTGTAACCTATCGTGGATTAGAGTGATTTACGATCAAGTTTATGTGAGAAAACGAAATTTGGAGTCTCCTGGTTAAATTTGAGCCTAACCTAACCTAACCTAACCTAACCTAACCTAACCAACGTAACCTAACCTAACCTCCCCAAATTGCAGGTACTGTAACCTATCGTGGATTAGAGTGATTTACGATCAAGTTTATGTGAGAAAACGAAATTTGGAGTCTCCTGGTTAAATTTGAGCCTAACCTAACCTAACCTAACCTAACCTAACCTAACCAACGTAACCTAACCTAACCTCCCCAAATTGCAGGTACTGTAACCTATCGTGGATTAGAGTGATTTACGATCAAGTTTATGTGAGAAAACGAAATTTGGAGTCTCCTGGTTAAATTTGAGCCTAACCTAACCTAACCTAACCTAACCTAACCTAACCAACGTAACCTAACCTAACCTCCCCAAATTGCAGGTACTGTAACCTATCGTGGATTAGAGTGATTTACGATCAAGTTTATGTGAGAAAACGAAATTTGGAGTCTCCTGGTTAAATTTGAGCCTAACCTAACCTAACCTAACCTAACCTAACCTAACCAACGTAACCTAACCTAACCTCCCCAAATTGCAGGTACTGTAACCTATCGTGGATTAGAGTGATTTACGATCAAGTTTATGTGAGAAAACGAAATTTGGAGTCTCCTGGTTAAATTTGAGCCTAACCTAACCTAACCTAACCTAACCTAACCTAACCAACGTAACCTAACCTAACCTCCCCAAATTGCAGGTACTGTAACCTATCGTGGATTAGAGTGATTTACGATCAAGTTTATGTGAGAAAACGAAATTTGGAGTCTCCTGGTTAAATTTGAGCCTAACCAAACCTAACCTAACCTAACCTAACCTAACCAACGTAACCTAACCTAACCTCCCCAAATTGCAGGTACTGTAACCTATCGTGGATTAGAGTGATTTACGATCAAGTTTATGTGAGAAAACGAAATTTGGAGTCTCCTGGTTAAATTTGAGCCTAACCTAAACCTAACCTAACCTAACCTAACCTAACCAACGTAACCTAACCTAACCTCCCCAAATTGCAGGTACTGTAACCTATCGTGGATTAGAGTGATTTACGATCAAGTTTATGTGAGAAAACGAAATTTGGAGTCTCCTGGTTAAATTTGAGCCTAACCTAACCTAACCTAACCTAACCTAACCTAACCAACGTAACCTAACCTAACCTCCCCAAATTGCAGGTACTGTAACCTATCGTGGATTAGAGTGATTTACGATCAAGTTTATGTGAGAAAACGAAATTTGGAGTCTCCTGGTTAAATTTGAGCCTAACCTAACCTAACCTAACCTAACCTAACCTAACCTAACCAACGTAACCTAACCTAACCTCCCCAAATTGCAGGTACTGTAACCTATCGTGGATTAGAGTGATTTACGATCAAGTTTATGTGAGAAAACGAAATTTGGAGTCTCCTGGTTAAATTTGAGCCTAACCTAACCTAACCTAACCTAACCTAACCTAACCAACGTAACCTAACCTAACCTCCCCAAATTGCAGGTACTGTAACCTATCGTGGATTAGAGTGATTTACGATCAAGTTTATGTGAGAAAACGAAATTTGGAGTCTCCTGGTTAAATTTGAGCCTAACCTAACCTAACCTAACCTAACCTAACCTAACCAACGTAACCTAACCTAACCTCCTCAAATTGCAGGTACTGTAACCTATCGTGGATTAGAGTGATTTACGATCAAGTTTATGTGAGAAAACGAAATTTGGAGTCTCCTGGTTAAATTTGAGCCTAACTTAACCTAACCTAACCTAACCTAACCTAACCAACGTAACCTAACCTAACCTCCCCAAATTGCAGGTACTGTAACCTATCGTGGATTAGAGTGATTTACGATCAAGTTTATGTGAGAAAACGAAATTTGGAGTCTCCTGGTTAAATTTGAGCCTAACCTAACTAAACCTAAGCTAACTCCCAAACCTAACCAACGTAACCTAACCTAACCTCCCCAAATTGCAGGTACTGTAACCTATCGTGGATTAGAGTGATTTACGATCAAGTTTATGTGAGAAAACGAAATTTGGAGTCTCCTGGTTAAATTTGAGCCTAACCTAACCTAACCTAACCTAACCTAACCTAACCTAACCTAACCAACGTAACCTAACCTAACCTCCCCAAATTGCAGGTACTGTAACCTATCGTGGATTAGAGTGATTTACGATCAAGTTTATGTGAGAAAACGAAATTTGGAGTCTCCTGGTTAAATTTGAGCCTAACCTAACCTAACCTAACCTAACCTAACCTAACCAACGTAACCTAACCTAACCTCCCCAAATTGCAGGTACTGTAACCTATCGTGGATTAGAGTGATTTACGATCAAGTTTATGTGAGAAAACGAAATTTGGAGTCTCCTGGTTAAATTTGAGCCTAACCTAACCTAACCTAACCTAACCTAACCTAACCAACGTAACCTAACCTAACCTCCCCAAATTGCAGGTACTGTAACCTATCGTGGATTAGAGTGATTTACGATCAAGTTTATGTGAGAAAACGAAATTTGGAGTCTCCTGGTTAAATTTGAGCCTAACCTAACCTAACCTAACCTAACCTAACCTAACCTAACCTAACCAACGTAACCTAACCTAACCTCCCCAAATTGCAGGTACTGTAACCTATCGTGGATTAGAGTGATTTACGATCAAGTTTATGTGAGAAAACGAAATTTGGAGTCTCCTGGTTAAATTTGAGCCTAACCTAACCTAACCTAACCTAACCTAACCTAACCAACGTAACCTAACCTAACCTCCCCAAATTGCAGGTACTGTAACCTATCGTGGATTAGAGTGATTTACGATCAAGTTTATGTGAGAAAACGAAATTTGGAGTCTCCTGGTTAAATTTGAGCCTAACCTAACCTAACCTAACCTAACCTAACCTAACCTAACCTAACCAACGTAACCTAACCTAACCTCCCCAAATTGCAGGTACTGTAACCTATCGTGGATTAGAGTGATTTACGATCAAGTTTATGTGAGAAAACGAAATTTGGAGTCTCCTGGTTAAATTTGAGCCTAACCTAACCTAACCTAACCTAACCTAACCTAACCAACGTAACCTAACCTAACCTCCCCAAATTGCAGGTACTGTAACCTATCGTGGATTAGAGTGATTTACGATCAAGTTTATGTGAGAAAACGAAATTTGGAGTCTCCTGGTTAAATTTGAGCCTAACCTAACCTAACCTAACCTAACCTAACCTAACCAACGTAACCTAACCTAACCTCCCCAAATTGCAGGTACTGTAACCTATCGTGGATTAGAGTGATTTACGATCAAGTTTATGTGAGAAAACGAAATTTGGAGTCTCCTGGTTAAATTTGAGCCTAACCTAACCTAACCTAACCTAACCTAACCTAACCAACGTAACCTAACCTAACCTCCCCAAATTGCAGGTACTGTAACCTATCGTGGATTAGAGTGATTTACGATCAAGTTTATGTGAGAAAACGAAATTTGGAGTCTCCTGGTTAAATTTGAGCCTAACCTAACCTAACCTAACCTAACCTAACCTAACCTAACCAACGTAACCTAACCTAACCTCCCCAAATTGCAGGTACTGTAACCTATCGTGGATTAGAGTGATTTACGATCAAGTTTATGTGAGAAAACGAAATTTGGAGTCTCCTGGTTAAATTTGAGCCTAACCTAACCTAACCTAACCTAACCTAACCTAACCAACGTAACCTAACCTAACCTCCCCAAATTGCAGGTACTGTAACCTATCGTGGATTAGAGTGATTTACGATCAAGTTTATGTGAGAAAACGAAATTTGGAGTCTCCTGGTTAAATTTGAGCCTAACCTAACCTAACCTAACCTAACCTAACCTAACCTAACCTAACCAACGTAACCTAACCTAACCTCCCCAAATTGCAGGTACTGTAACCTATCGTGGATTAGAGTGATTTACGATCAAGTTTATGTGAGAAAACGAAATTTGGAGTCTCCTGGTTAAATTTGAGCCTAACCTAACCTAACCTAACCTAACCTAACCTAACCTAACCAACGTAACCTAACCTAACCTCCCCAAATTGCAGGTACTGTAACCTATCGTGGATTAGAGTGATTTACGATCAAGTTTATGTGAGAAAACGAAATTTGGAGTCTCCTGGTTAAATTTGAGCCTAACCTAACCTAACCTAACCTAACCTAACCTAACCAACGTAACCTAACCTAACCTCCCCAAATTGCAGGTACTGTAACCTATCGTGGATTAGAGTGATTTACGAACAAGTTTATGTGAGAAAACGAAATTTGGAGTCTCCTGGTTAAATTTGAGCCTAACCTAACCTAACCTAACCTAACCTAACCTAACCTAACCTAACCAACGTAACCTAACCTAACCTCCCCAAATTGCAGGTACTGTAACCTATCGTGGATTAGAGTGATTTACGATCAAGTTTATGTGAGAAAACGAAATTTGGAGTCTCCTGGTTAAATTTGAGCCTAACCTAACCTAACCTAACCTAACCTAACCTAACCTAACCTAACCAACGTAACCTAACCTAACCTCCCCAAATTGCAGGTACTGTAACCTATCGTGGATTAGAGTGATTTACGATCAAGTTTATGTGAGAAAACGAAATTTGGAGTCTCCTGGTTAAATTTGAGCCTAACCTAACCTAACCTAACCTAACCTAACCTAACCAACGTAACCTAACCTAACCTCCCCAAATTGCAGGTACTGTAACCTATCGTGGATTAGAGTGATTTACGATCAAGTTTATGTGAGAAAACGAAATTTGGAGTCTCCTGGTTAAATTTGAGCCTAACCTAACCTAACCTAACCTAACCTAACCTAACCAACGTAACCTAACCTAACCTCCCCAAATTGCAGGTACTGTAACCTATCGTGGATTAGAGTGATTTACGATCAAGTTTATGTGAGAAAACGAAATTTGGAGTCTCCTGGTTAAATTTGAGCCTAACCTAACCTAACCTAACCTAACCTAACCTAACCAACGTAACCTAACCTAACCTCCCCAAATTGCAGGTACTGTAACCTATCGTGGATTAGAGTGATTTACGATCAAGTTTATGTGAGAAAACGAAATTTGGAGTCTCCTGGTTAAATTTGAGCCTAACCTAACCTAACCTAACCTAACCTAACCTAACCAACGTAACCTAACCTAACCTCCCCAAATTGCAGGTACTGTAACCTATCGTGGATTAGAGTGATTTACGATCAAGTTTATGTGAGAAAACGAAATTTGGAGTCTCCTGGTTAAATTTGAGCCTAACCTAACCTAACCTAACCTAACCTAACCTAACCAACGTAACCTAACCTAACCTCCCCAAATTGCAGGTACTGTAACCTATCGTGGATTAGAGTGATTTACGATCAAGTTTATGTGAGAAAACGAAATTTGGAGTCTCCTGGTTAAATTTGAGCCTAACCTAACCTAACCTAACCTAACCTAACCTAACCAACGTAACCTAACCTAACCTCCCCAAATTGCAGGTACAGTAACCTATCGTGGATTAGAGTGATTTTCGATCAAATTTATGTGAGAAAACGAAATTTGGAGTCTCCTGGTTAAATTTGAGCCTAACTAAACCTAACCTAACCTAACCTAACCTAACCAACGTAACCTAACCTAACCTCCACAAATTGCAGGTACTGTAACCTATCGTGGATTAGAGTGATTTACGATCAAGTTTTTGTGAGAAAACGAAATTTGGAGTCTCCTGGTTAAATTTGAGCCTAACCTAACCTAACCTAACCTAACCTAACCTAACCAACGTAACCTAACCTAACCTCCCCCAAATTGCAGGTACTGTAACCTATCGTGGATTAGAGTGATTTACGATCAAGTTTATGTGAGAAAACGAAATTTGGAGTCTCCTGGTTAAATTTGAGCCTAACCTAACCTAACCTAACCTAACCTAACCTAACCAACGTAACCTAACCTAACCTCCCCAAATTGCAGGTACTGTAACCTATCGTGGATTAGAGTGATTTACGATCAAGTTTATGTGAGAAAACGAAATTTGGAGTCTCCTGGTTAAATTTGAGCCTAACCTAACCTAACCTAACCTAACCTAACCTAACCAACGTAACCTAACCTAACCTCCCCAAATTGCAGGTACTGTAACCTATCGTGGATTAGAGTGATTTACGATCAAGTTTATGTGAGAAAACGAAATTTGGAGTCTCCTGGTTAAATTTGAGCCTAACCTAACCTAACCTAACCTAACCTAACCTAACCAACGTAACCTAACCTAACCTCCCCAAATTGCAGGTACTGTAACCTATCGTGGATTTGAGTGATTTACGATCAAGTTTATGTGAGAAAACGAAATTTGGAGTCTCCTGGTTAAATTTGAGCCTAACCTAACCTAACCTAACCTAACCTAACCTAACCCCACGTAACTTAACCTAACCTCCCCAAATTGCAGGTACTGTAACCTATCGTGGATTAGAGTGATTTACGATCAAGTTTATGTGAGAAAACGAAATTTGGAGTCTCCTGGTTAAATTTGAGCCTAACCTAACCTAACCTAACCTAACCTAACCTAACCAACGTAACCTAACCTAACCTCCCCAAATTGCAGGTACTGTAACCTATCGTGGATTAGAGTGATTTACGATCAAGTTTATGTGAGAAAACGAAATTTGGAGTCTCCTGGTTAAATTTGAGCCTAACCTAACCTAACCTAACCTAACCTAACCGACCGAACCTAACCAACGTAACCTAACCTAACCTCCCCCAAATTGCAGGTACTGTAACCTATCGTGGATTAGAGTGATTTACGATCAAGTTTATGTGAGAAAACGAAATTTGGAGTCTCCTGGTTAAATTTGAGCCTAACCTAACCTAACCTAACCTAACCTAACCTAACCAACGTAACCTAACCTAATCTCCCCAAATTGCAGGTACTGTAACCTATCGTGGATTAGAGTGATTTACGATCAAGTTTATGTGAGAAAACGAAATTTGGAGTCTCCTGGTTAAATTTGAGCCTAACCTAACCTAACCTAACCTAACCTAACCTAACCAACGTAACCTAACCTAACCTCCCCAAATTGCAGGTACTGTAACCTATCGTGGATTAGAGTGATTTACGATCAAGTTTATGTGAGAAAACGAAATTTGGAGTCTCCTGGTTAAATTTGAGCCTAACCTAACCTAACCTAACCTAACCTAACCGAACCGAACCTAACCAACGTAACCTAACCTAACCTCCCCAAATTGCAGGTACTGTAACCTATCGTGGATTAGAGTGATTTACGATCAAGTTTATGTGAGAAAACGAAATTTGGAGTCTCCTGGTTAAATTTGAGCCTAACCTAACCTAACCTAACCTAACCTAACCTAACCAACGTAACCTAACCTAACCTCCCCAAATTGCAGGTACTGTAACCTATCGTGGATTAGAGTGATTTACGATCAAGTTTATGTGAGAAAACGAAATTTGGAGTCTCCTGGTTAAATTTGAGCCTAACCTAACCTAACCTAACCTAACCTAACCTAACCAACGTAACCTAACCTAACCTCCCCAAATTGCAGGTACTGTAACCTATCGTGGATTAGAGTGATTTACGATCAAGTTTATGTGAGAAAACGAAATTTGGAGTCTCCTGGTTAAATTTGAGCCTAACCTAACACAACCTAACCTAACCTAACCTAACCAACGTAACCTAACCTAACCTCCCCAAATTGCAGGTACTGTAACCTATCGTGGATTAGAGTGATTTACGATCAAGTTTATGTGAGAAAACGAAATTTGGAGTCTCCTGGTTAAATTTGAGCCTAACCTAACCTAACCTAACCTAACCTAACCTAACCAACGTAACCTAACCTAACCTCCCCAAATTGCAGGTACTGTAACCTATCGTGGATTAGAGTGATTTACGATCAAGTTTATGTGAGAAAACGAAATTTGGAGTCTCCTGGTTAAATTTGAGCCTAACCTAACCTAACCTAACCTAACCTAACCCTAACCAACGTAACCTAACCTAACCTCCCCAAATTGCAGGTACTGTAACCTATCGTGGATTAGAGTGATTTACGATCAAGTTTATGTGAGAAAACGAAATTTGGAGTCTCCTGGTTAAATTTGAGCCTAACCTAACCTAACCTAACCTAACCTAACCTAACCAACGTAACCTAACCTAACCTCCCCAAATTGCAGGTACTGTAACCTATCGTGGATTAGAGTGATTTACGATCAAGTTTATGTGAGAAAACGAAATTTGGAGTCTCCTGGTTAAATTTGAGCCTAACCTAACCTAACCTAACCTAACCTAACCTAACCAACGTAACCTAACCTAACCTCCCCAAATTGCAGGTACTGTAACCTATCGTGGATTAGAGTGATTTACGATCAAGTTTATGTGAGAAAACGAAATTTGGAGTCTCCTGGTTAAATTTGAGCCTAACCTAACCTAACCTAACCTAACCCTAACCTAACCAACGTAACCTAACCTAACCTCCCCAAATTGCAGGTACTGTAACCTATCGTGGATTAGAGTGATTTACGATCAAGTTTATGTGAGAAAACGAAATTTGGAGTCTCCTGGTTAAATTTGAGCCTAACCTAACCTAACCTAACCTAACCCAACCTAACCAACGTAACCTAACCTAACCTCCCCAAATTGCAGGTACTGTAACCTATCGTGGATTAGAGTGATTTACGATCAAGTTTATGTGAGAAAACGAAATTTGGAGTCTCCTGGTTAAATTTGAGCCTAACCTAACCTAACCTAACCTAACCTAACCTAACCAACGTAACCTAACCTAACCTCCCCAAATTGCAGGTACTGTAACCTATCGTGGATTAGAGTGATTTACGATCAAGTTTATGTGAGAAAACGAAATTTGGAGTCTCCTGGTTAAATTTGAGATTAACCTAACCTAACCTAACCTAACCAACGTAACCTAACCTAACCTCCCCAAATTGCAGGTACTGTTACCTATCGTGGATTAGAGTGATTTACGATCAAGTTTATGTGAGAAAACGAAATTTGGAGTCTCCTGGTTAAATTTGAGCCTAACCTAACCTAACCTAACCTAACCTAACCTAACCAACGTAACCTAACCTAACCTCCCCAAATTGCAGGTACTGTAACCTATCGTGGATTAGAGTGATTTACGATCAAGTTTATGTGAGAAAACGAAATTTGGAGTCTCCTGGTTAAATTTGAGCCTAACCTAACCTAACCTAACCTAACCTAACCTAACCAACGTAACCTAACCTAACCTCCCCAAATTGCAGGTACTGTAACCTATCGTGGATTAGAGTGATTTACGATCAAGTTTATGTGAGAAAACGAAATTTGGAGTCTCCTGGTTAAATTTGAGCCTAACCTAACCTAACCTAACCTAACCTAACCTAACCAACGTAACCTAACCTAACCTCCCCAAATTGCAGGTACTGTAACCTATCGTGGATTAGAGTGATTTACGATCAAGTTTATGTGAGAAAACGAAATTTGGAGTCTCCTGGTTAAATTTGAGCCTAACCTAACCTAACCTAACCTAACCTAACCTAACCAACGTAACCTAACCTAACCTCCCCAAATTGCAGGTACTGTAACCTATCGTGGATTAGAGTGATTTACGATCAAGTTTATGTGAGAAAACGAAATTTGGAGTCTCCTGGTTAAATTTGAGCCTAACCTAGCCTAACCTAATCTAGGCGACCTGACCGTAACCAACGTAACCTAACCTATCCTACATAAATTGCAGGTACTGTAACCTATCGTGGATTAGAGTGATTTACGATCAAGTTTATGTGAGAAAACGAAATTTGGAGTCTCCTGGTTAAATTTGAGCCTAACCTAACCTAACCTAACCTAACCTAACCAACCCGAACCTAACCAACGTAACCTAACCTAACCTCCCCAAATTGCAGGTACTGTAACCTATCGTGGATTAGAGTGATTTACGATCAAGTTTATGTGAGAAAACGAAATTTGGAGTCTCCTGGTTAAATTTGAGCCTAACCTAACCTAACCTAACCTAACCTAACCTAACCAACGTAACCTAACCTAACCTCCCCAAATTGCAGGTACTGTAACCTATCGTGGATTAGAGTGATTTACGATCAAGTTTATGTGAGAAAACGAAATTTGGAGTCTCCTGGTTAAATTTGAGCCCCACCTAACCTAACCTAACCTAACCTAACCTAACCAACGTAACCTAACCTAACCTCCCCAAATTGCAGGTACTGTAACCTATCGTGGATTAAAGTGATTTACGATCAAGTTTATGTGAGAAAACGAAATTTGGAGTCTCCTGGTTAAATTTGAGCCTAACCTAACCTAACCTAACCTAACCTAACCTAACCAACGTAACCTAACCTAACCTCCCCAAATTGCAGGTACTGTAACCTATCGTGGATTAGAGTGATTTACGATCAAGTTTATGTGAGAAAACGAAATTTGGAGTCTCCTGGTTAAATTTGAGCCTAACCTAACCTAACCTAACCTAACCTAACCGAACCGAACCTAACCAACGTAACCTAACCTAACCTCCCCAAATTGCAGGTACTGTAACCTATCGTGGATTAGAGTGATTTACGATCAAGTTTATGTGAGAAAACGAAATTTGGAGTCTCCTGGTTAAATTTGAGCCTAACCTAACCTAACCTAACCTAACCTAACCTAACCAACGTAACCTAACCTAACCTCCCCAAATTGCAGGTACTGTAACCTATCGTGGATTAGAGTGATTTACGATCAAGTTTATGTGAGAAAACGAAATTTGGAGTCTCCTGGTTAAATTTGAGCCTAACCTAACCTAACCTAACCTAACCTAACCTAACCAACGTAACCTAACCTAACCTCCCCAAATTGCAGGTACTGTAACCTATCGTGGATTAGAGTGATTTACGATCAAGTTTATGTGAGAAAACGAAATTTGGAGTCTCCTGGTTAAATTTGAGCCTAACCTAACCTAACCTAACCTAACCTAACCTAACCAACGTAACCTAACCTAACCTCCCCAAATTGCAGGTACTGTAACCTATCGTGGATTAGAGTGATTTACGATCAAGTTTATGTGAGAAAACGAAATTTGGAGTCTCCTGGTTAAATTTGAGCCTAACCTAACCTAACCTAACCTAACCTAACCTAACCAACGTAACCTAACCTAACCTCCCCAAATTGCAGGTACTGTAACCTATCGTGGATTAGAGTGATTTACGATCAAGTTTATGTGAGAAAACGAAATTTGGAGTCTCCTGGTTAAATTTGAGCCTAACCTAACCTAACCTAACCTAACCTAACCTAACCAACGTAACCTAACCTAACCTCCCCAAATTGCAGGTACTGTAACCTATCGTGGATTAGAGTGATTTACGATCAAGTTTATGTGAGAAAACGAAATTTGGAGTCTCCTGGTTAAATTTGAGCCTAACCTAACCTAACCTAACCTAACCTAACCTAACCAACGTAACCTAACCTAACCTCCCCAAATTGCAGGTACTGTAACCTATCGTGGATTAGAGTGATTTACGATCAAGTTTATGTGAGAAAACGAAATTTGGAGTCTCCTGGTTAAATTTGAGCCTAACCTAACCTAACCTAACCTAACCTAACCTAACCAACGTAACCTAACCTAACCTCCCCAAATTGCAGGTACTGTAACCTATCGTGGATTAGAGTGATTTACGATCAAGTTTATGTGAGAAAACGAAATTTGGAGTCTCCTGGTTAAATTTGAGCCTAACCTAACCTAACCTAACCTAACACAACCTAACCAACGTAACCTAACCTAACCTCCCCAAATTGCAGGTACTGTAACCTATCGTGGATTAGAGTGATTTACGATCAAGTTTATGTGAGAAAACGAAATTTGGAGTCTCCTGGTTAAATTTGAGCCTAACCTAACCTAACCTAACCTAACCTAACCTAACCAACGTAACCTAACCTAACCTCCCCAAATTGCAGTTACTGTAACCTATCGTGGATTAGAGTGATTTACGATCAAGTTTATGTGAGAAAACGAAATTTGGAGTCTCCTGGTTAAATTTGAGCCTAACCTAACCTAACCTAACCTAACCTAACCTAACCAACGTAACCTAACCTAACCTCCCCAAATTGCAGGTACTGTAACCTATCGTGGATTAGAGTGATTTACGATCAAGTTTATGTGAGAAAACGAAATTTGGAGTCTCCTGGTTAAATTTGAGCCTAACCTAACCTAACCTAACCTAACCTAACCTAACCAACGTAACCTAACCTAACCTCCCCAAATTGCAGGTACTGTAACCTATCGTGGATTAGAGTGATTTACGATCAAGTTTATGTGAGAAAACGAAATTTGGAGTCTCCTGGTTAAATTTGAGCCTAACCTAACCTAACCTAACCTAACCTAACCTAACCAACGTAACCTAACCTAACCTCCCCAAATTGCAGGTACTGTAACCTATCGTGGATTAGAGTGATTTACGATCAAGTTTATGTGAGAAAACGAAATTTGGAGTCTCCTGGTTAAATTTGAGCCTAACCTAACCTAACCTAACCTAACCTAACCTAACCAACGTAACCTAACCTAACCTCCCCAAATTGCAGGTACTGTAACCTATCGTGGATTAGAGTGATTTACGATCAAGTTTATGTGAGAAAACGAAATTTGGAGTCTCCTGCTTAAATTTGAGCCTAACCTAACCTAACCTAACCTAACCTAACCTAACCAACGTAACCTAACCTAACCTCCCCAAATTGCAGGTACTGTAACCTATCGTGGATTAGAGTGATTTACGATCAAGTTTATGTGAGAAAACGAAATTTGGAGTCTCCTGGTTAAATTTGAGCCTAACCTAACCTAACCTAACCTAACCTAACCTAACCAACGTAACCTAACCTAACCTCCCCAAATTGCAGGTACTGTAACCTATCGTGGATTAGAGTGATTTACGATCAAGTTTATGTGAGAAAACGAAATTTGGAGTCTCCTGGTTAAATTTGAGCCTAACCTAACCTAACCTAACCTAACCTAACCTAACCAACGTAACCTAACCTAACCTCCCCAAATTGCAGGTACTGTAACCTATCGTGGATTAGAGTGATTTACGATCAAGTTTATGTGAGAAAACGAAATTTGGAGTCTCCTGGTTAAATTTGAGCCTAACCTAACCTAACCTAACCTAACCTAACCTAACCAACGTAACCTAACCTAACCTCCCCAAATTGCAGGTACTGTAACCTATCGTGGATTAGAGTGATTTACGATCAAGTTTATGTGAGAAAACGAAATTTGGAGTCTCCTGGTTAAATTTGAGCCTAACCTAACCTAACCTAACCTAACCTAACCTAACCAACGTAACCTAACCTAACCTCCCCAAATTGCAGGTACTGTAACCTATCGTGGATTAGAGTGATTTACGATCAAGTTTATGTGAGAAAACGAAATTTGGAGTCTCCTGGTTAAATTTGAGCCTAACCTAACCTAACCTAACCTAACCTAACCTAACCAACGTAACCTAACCTAACCTCCCCAAATTGCAGGTACTGTAACCTATCGTGGATTAGAGTGATTTACGATCAAGTTTATGTGAGAAAACGAAATTTGGAGTCTCCTGGTTAAATTTGAGCCTAACCTAACCTAACCTAACCTAACCTAACCTAACCAACGTAACCTAACCTAACCTCCCCAAATTGCAGGTACTGTAACCTATCGTGGATTAGAGTGATTTACGATCAAGTTTATGTGAGAAAACGAAATTTGGAGTCTCCTGGTTAAATTTGAGCCTAACCTAACCTAACCTAACCTAACCTAACCTAACCAACGTAACCTAACCTAACCTCCCCAAATTGCAGGTACTGTAACCTATCGTGGATTAGAGTGATTTACGATCAAGTTTATGTGAGAAAACGAAATTTGGAGTCTCCTGGTTAAATTTGAGCTAACCCACCTAACCTAACCTAACCTAACACTACCACCTAACCTAACCTAACCAACGTAACCTAACCTAACCTCCCCAAATTGCAGGTACTGTAACCTATCGTGGATTAGAGTGATTTACGATCAAGTTTATGTGAGAAAACGAAATTTGGAGTCTCCTGGTTAAATTTGAGCCTAACCTAACCTAACCTAACCTAACCTAACCTAACCAACGTAACCTAACCTAACCTCCCCAAATTGCAGGTACTGTAACCTATCGTGGATTAGAGTGATTTACGATCAAGTTTATGTGAGAAAACGAAATTTGGAGTCTCCTGGTTAAATTTGAGCCTAACCTAACCTAACCTAACCTAACCTAACCTAACCAACGTAACCTAACCTAACCTCCCCAAATTGCAGGTACTGTAACCTATCGTGGATTAGAGTGATTTACGATCAAGTTTATGTGAGAAAACGAAATTTGGAGTCTCCTGGTTAAATTTGAGCCTAACCTAACCTAACCTAACCTAACCTAACCTAACCAACGTAACCTAACCTAACCTCCCCAAATTGCAGGTACTGTAACCTATCGTGGATTAGAGTGATTTACGATCAAGTTTATGTGAGAAAACGAAATTTGGAGTCTCCTGGTTAAATTTGAGCCTAACCTAACCTAACCTAACCTAACCTAACCTAACCAACGTAACCTAACCTAACCTCCCCAAATTGCAGGTACTGTAACCTATCGTGGATTAGAGTGATTTACGATCAAGTTTATGTGAGAAAACGAAATTTGGAGTCTCCTGGTTAAATTTGAGCCTAACCTAACCTAACCTAACCTAACCTAACCTAACCAACGTAACCTAACCTAACCTCCCCAAATTGCAGGTACTGTAACCTATCGTGGATTAGAGTGATTTACGATCAAGTTTATGTGAGAAAACGAAATTTGGAGTCTCCTGGTTAAATTTGAGCCTAACCTAACCTAACCTAACCTAACCTAACCTAACCAACGTAACCTAACCTAACCTCCCCAAATTGCAGGTACTGTAACCTATCGTGGATTAGAGTGATTTACGATCAAGTTTATGTGAGAAAACGAAATTTGGAGTCTCCTGGTTAAATTTGAGCCTACCCTAACCTAACCTAACCTAACCTAACCTAACCAACGTAACCTAACCTAACCTCCCCAAATTGCAGGTACTGTAACCTATCGTGGATTAGAGTGATTTACGATCAAGTTTATGTGAGAAAACGAAATTTGGAGTCTCCTGGTTAAATTTGAGCCTAACCTAACCTAACCTAACCTAACCTAACCTAACCTAACCAACGTAACCTAACCTAACCTCCCCAAATTGCAGGTACTGTAACCTATCGTGGATTAGAGTGATTTACGATCAAGTTTATGTGAGAAAACGAAATTTGGAGTCTCCTGGTTAAATTTGAGCCTAACCTAACCTAACCTAACCTAACCTAACCTAACCAACGTAACCTAACCAAACCTCCCCAAATTGCAGGTACTGTAACCTATCGTGGATTAGAGTGATTTACGATCAAGTTTATGTGAGAAAACGAAATTTGGAGTCTCCTGGTTAAATTTGAGCCTAACCTAACCTAACCTAACCTAACCTAACCTAACCAACGTAACCTAACCTAACCTCCCCAAATTGCAGGTACTGTAACCTATCGTGGATTAGAGTGATTTACGATCAAGTTTATGTGAGAAAACGAAATTTGGAGTCTCCTGGTTAAATTTGAGCCTAACCTAACCTAACCTAACCTAACCTAACCTAACCAACGTAACCTAACCTAACCTCCCCAAATTGCAGGTACTGTAACCTATCGTGGATTAGAGTGATTTACGATCAAGTTTATGTGAGAAAACGAAATTTGGAGTCTCCTGGTTAAATTTGAGCCTAACCTAACCTAACCTAACCTAACCTAACCTAACCAACGTAACCTAACCTAACCTCCCCAAATTGCAGGTACTGTAACCTATCGTGGATTAGAGTGATTTACGATCAAGTTTATGTGAGAAAACGAAATTTGGAGTCTCCTGGTTAAATTTGAGCCTAACCTAACCTAACCTAACCTAACCTAACCTAACCAACGTAACCTAACCTAACCTCCCCAAATTGCAGGTACTGTAACCTATCGTGGATTAGAGTGATTTACGATCAAGTTTATGTGAGAAAACGAAATTTGGAGTCTCCTGGTTAAATTTGAGCCTAACCTAACCTAACCTAACCTAACCTAACCTAACCAACGTAACCTAACCTAACCTCCCCAAATTGCAGGTACTGTAACCTATCGTGGATTAGAGTGATTTACGATCAAGTTTATGTGAGAAAACGAAATTTGGAGTCTCCTGGTTAAATTTGAGCCTAACCTAACCTAACCTAACCTAACCTAACCTAACCAACGTAACCTAACCTAACCTCCCCAAATTGCAGTTACTGTAACCTATCGTGGATTAGAGTGATTTACGATCAAGTTTATGTGAGAAAACGAAATTTGGAGTCTCCTGGTTAAATTTGAGCCTAACCTAACCTAACCTAACCTAACCTAACCTAACCTAACCAACGTAACCTAACCTAACCTCCCCAAATTGCAGGTACTGTAACCTATCGTGGATTAGAGTGATTTACGATCAAGTTTATGTGAGAAAACGAAATTTGGAGTCTCCTGGTTAAATTTGAGCCTAACCTAACCTAACCTAACCTAACCTAACCTAACCAACGTAACCTAACCTAACCTCCCCAAATTGCAGGTACCGTAACCTATCGTGGATTAGAGTGATTTACGATCAAGTTTATGTGAGAAAACGAAATTTGGAGTCTCCTGGTTAAATTTGAGCCTAACCTAACCTAACCTAACCTAACCTAACCTAACCAACGTAACCTAACCTAACCTCCCCAAATTGCAGGTACTGTAACCTATCGTGGATTAGAGTGATTTACGATCAAGTTTATGTGAGAAAACGAAATTTGGAGTCTCCTGGTTAAATTTGAGCCTAACCTAACCTAACCTAACCTAACCTAACCTAACCAACGTAACCTAACCTAACCTCCCCAAATTGCAGGTACTGTAACCTATCGTGGATTAGAGTGATTTACGATCAAGTTTATGTGAGAAAACGAAATTTGGAGTCTCCTGGTTAAATTTGAGCCTAACCTAACCTAACCTAACCTAACCTAACCTAACCAACGTAACCTAACCTAACCTCCCCAAATTGCAGGTACTGTAACCTATCGTGGATTAGAGTGATTTACGATCAAGTTTATGTGAGAAAACGAAATTTGGAGTCTCCTGGTTAAATTTGAGCCTAACCTAACCTAACCTAACCTAACCTAACCTAACCAACGTAACCTAACCTAACCTCCCCAAATTGCAGGTACTGTAACCTATCGTGGATTAGAGTGATTTACGATCAAGTTTATGTGAGAAAACGAAATTTGGAGTCTCCTGGTTAAATTTGAGCCTAACCTAACCTAACCTAACCTAACCTAACCGAACTGAACCTAACCAACGTAACCTAACCTAACCTCCCCAAATTGCAGGTACTGTAACCTATCGTGGATTAGAGTGATTTACGATCAAGTTTATGTGAGAAAACGAAATTTGGAGTCTCCTGGTTAAATTTGAGCCTAACCTAACCTAACCTAACCTAACCTAACCTAACCAACGTAACCTAGCCTAACCTCCCCAAATTGCAGGTACTGTAACCTATCGTGGATTAGAGTGATTTACGATCAAGTTTATGTGAGAAAACGAAATTTGGAGTCTCCTGGTTAAATTTGAGCCTAACCTAACCTAACCTAACCTAACCTAACCTAACCAACGTAACCTAACCTAACCTCCCCAAATTGCAGGTACTGTAACCTATCGTGGATTAGAGTGATTTACGATCAAGTTTATGTGAGAAAACGAAATTTGGAGTCTCCTGGTTAAATTTGAGCCTAACCTAACCTAACCTAACCTAACCTAACCTAACCAACGTAACCTAACCTAACCTCCCCAAATTGCAGGTACTGTAACCTATCGTGGATTAGAGTGATTTACGATCAAGTTTATGTGAGAAAACGAAATTTGGAGTCTCCTGGTTAAATTTGAGCCTAACCTAACCTAACCTAACCTAACCTAACCTAACCAACGTAACCTAACCTAACCTCCCCAAATTGCAGGTACTGTAACCTATCGTGGATTAGAGTGATTTACGATCAAGTTTATGTGAGAAAACGAAATTTGGAGTCTCCTGGTTAAATTTGAGCCTAACCTAACCTAACCTAACCTAACCTAACCTAACCAACGTAACCTAACCTAACCTCCCCAAATTGCAGGTACTGTAACCTATCGTGGATTAGAGTGATTTACGATCAAGTTTATGTGAGAAAACGAAATTTGGAGTCTCCTGGTTAAATTTGAGCCTAACCTAACCTAACCTAACCTAACCTAACCTAACCAACGTAACCTAACCTAACCTCCCCAAATTGCAGGTACTGTAACCTATCGTGGATTAGAGTGATTTACGATCAAGTTTATGTGAGAAAACGAAATTTGGAGTCTCCTGGTTAAATTTGAGCCTAACCTAACCTAACCTAACCTAACCTAACCTAACCAACGTAACCTAACCTAACCTCCCCAAATTGCAGGTACTGTAACCTATCGTGGATTAGAGTGATTTACGATCAAGTTTATGTGAGAAAACGAAATTTGGAGTCTCCTGGTTAAATTTGAGCCTAACCTAACCTAACCTAACCTAACCTAACCTAACCAACGTAACCTAACCTAACCTCCCCAAATTGCAGGTACTGTAACCTATCGTGGATTAGAGTGATTTACGATCAAGTTTATGTGAGAAAACGAAATTTGGAGTCTCCTGGTTAAATTTGAGCCTAACCTAACCTAACCTAACCTAACCTAACCTAACCAACGTAACCTAACCTAACCTCCCCAAATTGCAGGTACTGTAACCTATCGTGGATTAGAGTGATTTACGATCAAGTTTATGTGAGAAAACGAAATTTGGAGTCTCCTGGTTAAATTTGAGCCTAACCTAACCTAACCTAACCTAACCTAACCTAACCAACGTAACCTAACCTAACCTCCCCAAATTGCAGGTACTGTAACCTATCGTGGATTAGAGTGATTTACGATCAAGTTTATGTGAGAAAACGAAATTTGGAGTCTCCTGGTTAAATTTGAGCCTAACCTAACCTAACCTAACCTAACCTAACCTAACCAACGTAACCTAACCTAACCTCCCCAAATTGCAGGTACTGTAACCTATCGTGGATTAGAGTGATTTACGATCAAGTTTATGTGAGAAAACGAAATTTGGAGTCTCCTGGTTAAATTTGAGCCTAACCTAACCTAACCTAACCTAACCTAACCTAACCAACGTAACCTAACCTAACCTCCCCAAATTGCAGCTACTGTAACCTATCGTGGATTAGAGTGATTTACGATCAAGTTTATGTGAGAAAACGAAATTTGGAGTCTCCTGGTTAAATTTGAGCCTAACCTAACCTAACCTAACCTAACCTAACCTAACCAACGTAACCTAACCTAACCTCCCCAAATTGCAGGTACTGTAACCTATCGTGGATTAGAGTGATTTACGATCAAGTTTATGTGAGAAAACGAAATTTGGAGTCTCCTGGTTAAATTTGAGCCTAACCTAACCTAACCTAACCTAACCTAACCTAACCAACGTAACCTAACCTAACCTCCCCAAATTGCAGGTACTGTAACCTATCGTGGATTAGAGTGATTTACGATCAAGTTTATGTGAGAAAACGAAATTTGGAGTCTCCTGGTTAAATTTGAGCCTAACCTAACCTAACCTAACCTAACCTAACCTAACCAACGTAACCTAACCTAACCTCCCCAAATTGCAGGTACTGTAACCTATCGTGGATTAGAGTGATTTACGATCAAGTTTATGTGAGAAAACGAAATTTGGAGTCTCCTGGTTAAATTTGAGCCTAACCTAACCTAACCTAACCTAACCTAACCTAACCAACGTAACCTAACCTAACCTCCCCAAATTGCAGGTACTGTAACCTATCGTGGATTAGAGTGATTTACGATCAAGTTTATGTGAGAAAACGAAATTTGGAGTCTCCTGGTTAAATTTGAGCCTAACCTAACCTAACCTAACCTAACCTAACCTAACCAACGTAACCTAACCTAACCTCCCCAAATTGCAGGTACTGTAACCTATCGTGGATTAGAGTGATTTACGATCAAGTTTATGTGAGAAAACGAAATTTGGAGTCTCCTGGTTAAATTTGAGCCTAACCTAACCTAACCTAACCTAACCTAACCTAACCAACGTAACCTAACCTAACCTCCCCAAATTGCAGGTACTGTAACCTATCGTGGATTAGAGTGATTTACGATCAAGTTTATGTGAGAAAACGAAATTTGGAGTCTCCTGGTTAAATTTGAGCCTAACCTAACCTAACCTAACCTAACCTAACCTAACCAACGTAACCTAACCTAACCTCCCCAAATTGCAGGTACTGTAACCTATCGTGGATTAGAGTGATTTACGATCAAGTTTATGTGAGAAAACGAAATTTGGAGTCTCCTGGTTAAATTTGAGCCTAACCTAACCTAACCTAACCTAACCTAACCTAACCAACGTAACCTAACCTAACCTCCCCAAATTGCAGGTACTGTAACCTATCGTGGATTAGAGTGATTTACGATCAAGTTTATGTGAGAAAACGAAATTTGGAGTCTCCTGGTTAAATTTGAGCCTAACCTAACCTAACCTAACCTAACCTAACCTAACCAACGTAACCTAACCTAACCTCCCCAAATTGCAGGTACTGTAACCTATCGTGGATTAGAGTGATTTACGATCAAGTTTATGTGAGAAAACGAAATTTGGAGTCTCCTGGTTAAATTTGAGCCTAACCTAACCTAACCTAACCTAACCTAACCTAACCAACGTAACCTAACCTAACCTCCCCAAATTGCAGGTACTGTAACCTATCGTGGATTAGAGTGATTTACGATCAAGTTTATGTGAGAAAACGAAATTTGGAGTCTCCTGGTTAAATTTGAGCCTAACCTAACCTAACCTAACCTAACCTAACCTAACCAACGTAACCTAACCTAACCTCCCCAAATTGCAGGTACTGTAACCTATCGTGGATTAGAGTGATTTACGATCAAGTTTATGTGAGAAAACGAAATTTGGAGTCTCCTGGTTAAATTTGAGCCTAACCTAACCTAACCTAACTTAACCTAACCTAACCAACGTAACCTAACCTAACCTCCCCAAATTGCAGGTACTGTAACCTATCGTGGATTAGAGTGATTTACGATCAAGTTTATGTGAGAAAACGAAATTTGGAGTCTCCTGGTTAAATTTGAGCCTAACCTAACCTAACCTAACCTAACCTAAGCTAACCTAACCTAACCAACGTAACCTAACCTAACCTCCCCAAATTGCAGGTACTGTAACCTATCGTGGATTAGAGTGATTTACGATCAAGTTTATGTGAGAAAACGAAATTTGGAGTCTCCTGGTTAAATTTGAGCCTAACCTAACCTAACCTAACCTAACCTAACCTAACCAACGTAACCTAACCTAACCTCCCCAAATTGCAGGTACTGTAACCTATCGTGGATTAGAGTGATTTACGATCAAGTTTATGTGAGAAAACGAAATTTGGAGTCTCCTGGTTAAATTTGAGCCTAACCTAACCTAACCTAACCTAACCTAACCTAACCTAACCTAACCAACGTAACCTAACCTAACCTCCCCAAATTGCAGGTACTGTAACCTATCGTGGATTAGAGTGATTTACGATCAAGTTTATGTGAGAAAACGAAATTTGGAGTCTCCTGGTTAAATTTGAGCCTAACCTAACCTAACCTAACCTAACCTAACCTAACCAACGTAACCTAACCTAACCTCCCCAAATTGCAGGTACTGTAACCTATCGTGGATTAGAGTGATTTACGATCAAGTTTATGTGAGAAAACGAAATTTGGAGTCTCCTGGTTAAATTTGAGCCTAACCTAACCTAACCTAACCTAACCTAACCTAACCAACGTAACCTAACCTAACCTCCCCAAATTGCAGGTACTGTAACCTATCGTGGATTAGAGTGATTTACGATCAAGTTTATGTGAGAAAACGAAATTTGGAGTCTCCTGGTTAAATTTGAGCCTAACCTAACCTAACCTAACCTAACCTAACCTAACCAACGTAACCTAACCTAACCTCCCCAAATTGCAGGTACTGTAACCTATCGTGGATTAGAGTGATTTACGATCAAGTTTATGTGAGAAAACGAAATTTGGAGTCTCCTGGTTAAATTTGAGCCTAACCTAACCTAACCTAACCTAACCTAACCTAACCAACGTAACCTAACCTAACCTCCCCAAATTGCAGGTACTGTAACCTATCGTGGATTAGAGTGATTTACGATCAAGTTTATGTGAGAAAACGAAATTTGGAGTCTCCTGGTTAAATTTGAGCCTAACCTAACCTAACCTAACCTAACCGAACCGAACCTAACCAACGTAACCTAACCTAACCTCCCCAAATTGCAGGTACTGTAACCTATCGTGGATTAGAGTGATTTACGATCAAGTTTATGTGAGAAAACGAAATTTGGAGTCTCCTGGTTAAATTTGAGCCTAACCTAACCTAACCTAACCTAACCTAACCTAACCAACGTAACCTAACCTAACCTCCCCAAATTGCAGGTACTGTAACCTATCGTGGATTAGAGTGATTTACGATCAAGTTTATGTGAGAAAACGAAATTTGGAGTCTCCTGGTTAAATTTGAGCCTAACCTAACCTAACCTAACCTAACCTAACCTAACCAACGTAACCTAACCTAACCTCCCCAAATTGCAGGTACTGTAACCTATCGTGGATTAGAGTGATTTACGATCAAGTTTATGTGAGAAAACGAAATTTGGAGTCTCCTGGTTAAATTTGAGCCTAACCTAACCTAACCTAACCTAACCTAACCAACGTAACCTAACCTAACCTCCCCAAATTGCAGGTACTGTAACCTATCGTGGATTAGAGTGATTTACGATCAAGTTTATGTGAGAAAACGAAATTTGGAGTCTCCTGGTTAAATTTGAGCCTAACCTAACCTAACCTAACCTAACCTAACCTAACCAACGTAACCTAACCTAACCTCCCCAAATTGCAGGTACTGTAACCTATCGTGGATTAGAGTGATTTACGATCAAGTTTATGTGAGAAAACGAAATTTGGAGTCTCCTGGTTAAATTTGAGCCTAACCTAACCTAACCTAACCTAACCTAACCTAACCAACGTAACCTAACCTAACCTCCCCAAATTGCAGGTACTGTAACCTATCGTGGATTAGAGTGATTTACGATCAAGTTTATGTGAGAAAACGAAATTTGGAGTCTCCTGGTTAAATTTGAGCCTAACCTAACCTAACCTAACCTAACCTAACCTAACCAACGTAACCTAACCTAACCTCCCCAAATTGCAGGTACTGTAACCTATCGTGGATTAGAGTGATTTACGATCAAGTTTATGTGAGAAAACGAAATTTGGAGTCTCCTGGTTAAATTTGAGCCTAACCTAACCTAACCTAACCTAACCTAACCTAACCAACGTAACCTAACCTAACCTCCCCAAATTGCAGGTACTGTAACCTATCGTGGATTAGAGTGATTTACGATCAAGTTTATGTGAGAAAACGAAATTTGGAGTCTCCTGGTTAAATTTGAGCCTAACCTAACCTAACCTAACCTAACCTAACCTAACCAACGTAACCTAACCTAACCTCCCCAAATTGCAGGTACTGTAACCTATCGTGGATTAGAGTGATTTACGATCAAGTTTATGTGAGAAAACGAAATTTGGAGTCTCCTGGTTAAATTTGAGCCTAACCTAACCTAACCTAACCTAACCTAACCTAACCAACGTAACCTAACCTAACCTCCCCAAATTGCAGGTACTGTAACCTATCGTGGATTAGAGTGATTTACGATCAAGTTTATGTGAGAAAACGAAATTTGGAGTCTCCTGGTTAAATTTGAGCCTAACCTAACCTAACCTAACCTAACCTAACCTAACCAACGTAACCTAACCTAACCTCCCCAAATTGCAGGTACTGTAACCTATCGTGGATTAGAGTGATTTACGATCAAGTTTATGTGAGAAAACGAAATTTGGAGTCTCCTGGTTAAATTTGAGCCTAACCTAACCTAACCTAACCTAACCTAACCTAACCAACGTAACCTAACCTAACCTCCCCAAATTGCAGGTACTGTAACCTATCGTGGATTAGAGTGATTTACGATCAAGTTTATGTGAGAAAACGAAATTTGGAGTCTCCTGGTTAAATTTGAGCCTAACCTAACCTAACCTAACCTAACCTAACCTAACCAACGTAACCTAACCTAACCTCCCCAAATTGCAGGTACTGTAACCTATCGTGGATTAGAGTGATTTACGATCAAGTTTATGTGAGAAAACGAAATTTGGAGTCTCCTGGTTAAATTTGAGCCTAACCTAACCTAACCTAACCTAACCTAACCTAACCAACGTAACCTAACCTAACCTCCCCAAATTGCAGGTACTGTAACCTATCGTGGATTAGAGTGATTTACGATCAAGTTTATGTGAGAAAACGAAATTTGGAGTCTCCTGGTTAAATTTGAGCCTAACCTAACCTAACCTAACCTAACCTAACCTAACCAACGTAACCTAACCTAACCTCCCCAAATTGCAGGTACTGTAACCTATCGTGGATTAGAGTGATTTACGATCAAGTTTATGTGAGAAAACGAAATTTGGAGTCTCCTGGTTAAATTTGAGCCTAACCTAACCTAACCTAACCTAACCTAACCTAACCAACGTAACCTAACCTAACCTCCCCAAATTGCAGGTACTGTAACCTATCGTGGATTAGAGTGATTTACGATCAAGTTTATGTGAGAAAACGAAATTTGGAGTCTCCTGGTTAAATTTGAGCCTAACCTAACCTAACCTAACCTAACCTAACCTAACCAACGTAACCTAACCTAACCTCCCCAAATTGCAGGTACTGTAACCTATCGTGGATTAGAGTGATTTACGATCAAGTTTATGTGAGAAAACGAAATTTGGAGTCTCCTGGTTAAATTTGAGCCTAACCTAACCTAACCTAACCTAACCTAACCTAACCAACGTAACCTAACCTAACCTCCCCAAATTGCAGGTACTGTAACCTATCGTGGATTAGAGTGATTTACGATCAAGTTTATGTGAGAAAACGAAATTTGGAGTCTCCTGGTTAAATTTGAGCCTAACCTAACCTAACCTAACCTAACCTAACCTAACCAACGTAACCTAACCTAACCTCCCCAAATTGCAGGTACTGTAACCTATCGTGGATTAGAGTGATTTACGATCAAGTTTATGTGAGAAAACGAAATTTGGAGTCTCCTGGTTAAATTTGAGCCTAACCTAACCTAACCTAACCTAACCTAACCTAACCAACGTAACCTAACCTAACCTCCCCAAATTGCAGGTACTGTAACCTATCGTGGATTAGAGTGATTTACGATCAAGTTTATGTGAGAAAACGAAATTTGGAGTCTCCTGGTTAAATTTGAGCCTAACCTAACCTAACCTAACCTAACCTAACCTAACCAACGTAACCTAACCTAACCTCCCCAAATTGCAGGTACTGTAACCTATCGTGGATTAGAGTGATTTACGATCAAGTTTATGTGAGAAAACGAAATTTGGAGTCTCCTGGTTAAATTTGAGCCTAACCTAACCTAACCTAACCTAACCTAACCTAACCAACGTAACCTAACCTAACCTCCCCAAATTGCAGGTACTGTAACCTATCGTGGATTAGAGTGATTTACGATCAAGTTTATGTGAGAAAACGAAATTTGGAGTCTCCTGGTTAAATTTGAGCCTAACCTAACCTAACCTAACCTAACCTAACCTAACCAACGTAACCTAACCTAACCTCCCCAAATTGCAGGTACTGTAACCTATCGTGGATTAGAGTGATTTACGATCAAGTTTATGTGAGAAAACGAAATTTGGAGTCTCCTGGTTAAATTTGAGCCTAACCTAACCTAACCTAACCTAACCTAACCTAACCAACGTAACCTAACCTAACCTCCCCAAATTGCAGGTACTGTAACCTATCGTGGATTAGAGTGATTTACGATCAAGTTTATGTGAGAAAACGAAATTTGGAGTCTCCTGGTTAAATTTGAGCCTAACCTAACCTAACCTAACCTAACCTAACCTAACCAACGTAACCTAACCTAACCTCCCCAAATTGCAGGTACTGTAACCTATCGTGGATTAGAGTGATTTACGATCAAGTTTATGTGAGAAAACGAAATTTGGAGTCTCCTGGTTAAATTTGAGCCTAACCTAACCTAACCTAACCTAACCTAACCTAACCAACGTAACCTAACCTAACCTCCCCAAATTGCAGGTACTGTAACCTATCGTGGATCAGAGTGATTTACGATCAAGTTTATGTGAGAAAACGAAATTTGGAGTCTCCTGGTTAAATTTGAGCCTAACCTAACCTAACCTAACCTAACCTAACCTAACCAACGTAACCTAACCTAACCTCCCCAAATTGCAGGTACTGTAACCTATCGTGGATTAGAGTGATTTACGATCAAGTTTATGTGAGAAAACGAAATTTGGAGTCTCCTGGTTAAATTTGAGCCTAACCTAACCTAACCTAACCTAACCTAACCTAACCAACGTAACCTAACCTAACCTCCCCAAATTGCAGGTACTGTAACCTATCGTGGATTAGAGTGATTTACGATCAAGTTTATGTGAGAAAACGAAATTTGGAGTCTCCTGGTTAAATTTGAGCCTAACCTAACCTAACCTAACCTAACCTAACCTAACCAACGTAACCTAACCTAACCTCCCCAAATTGCAGGTACTGTAACCTATCGTGGATTAGAGTGATTTACGATCAAGTTTATGTGAGAAAACGAAATTTGGAGTCTCCTGGTTAAATTTGAGCCTAACCTAACCTAACCTAACCTAACCTAACCTAACCAACGTAACCTAACCTAACCTCCCCAAATTGCAGGTACTGTAACCTATCGTGGATTAGAGTGATTTACGATCAAGTTTATGTGAGAAAACGAAATTTGGAGTCTCCTGGTTAAATTTGAGCCTAACCTAACCTAACCTAACCTAACCTAACCTAACCAACGTAACCTAACCTAACCTCCCCAAATTGCAGGTACTGTAACCTATCGTGGATTAGAGTGATTTACGATCAAGTTTATGTGAGAAAACGAAATTTGGAGTCTCCTGGTTAAATTTGAGCCTAACCTAACCTAACCTAACCTAACCTAACCTAACCAACGTAACCTAACCTAACCTCCCCAAATTGCAGGTACTGTAACCTATCGTGGATTAGAGTGATTTACGATCAAGTTTATGTGAGAAAACGAAATTTGGAGTCTCCTGGTTAAATTTGAGCCTAACCTAACCTAACCTAACCTAACCTAACCTAACCAACGTAACCTAACCTAACCTCCCCAAATTGCAGGTACTGTAACCTATCGTGCATTAGAGTGATTTACGATCAAGTTTATGTGAGAAAACGAAATTTGGAGTCTCCTGGTTAAATTTGAGCCTAACCTAACCTAACCTAACCTAACCTAACCTAACCAACGTAACCTAACCTAACCTCCCCAAATTGCAGGTACTGTAACCTATCGTGGATTAGAGTGATTTACGATCAAGTTTATGTGAGAAAACGAAATTTGGAGTCTCCTGGTTAAATTTCGAGCCTAACCTAACCTAACCTAACCTAACCTAACCTAACCAACGTAACCTAACCTAACCTCCCCAAATTGCAGGTACTGTAACCTATCGTGGATTAGAGTGATTTACGATCAAGTTTATGTGGGAAAACGAAATTTGGAGTCTCCTGGTTAAATTTGAGCCTAACCTAACCTAACCTAACCTAACCTAACCTAACCAACGTAACCTAACCTAACCTCCCCAAATTGCAGGTACTGTAACCTATCGTGGATTAGAGTGATTTACGATCAAGTTTATGTGAGAAAACGAAATTTGGAGTCTCCTGGTTAAATTTGAGCCTAACCTAACCTAACCTAACCTAACCTAACCTAACCAACGTAACCTAACCTAACCTCCCCAAATTGCAGGTACTGTAACCTATCGTGGATTAGAGTGATTTACGATCAAGTTTATGTGAGAAAACGAAATTTGGAGTCTCCTGGTTAAATTTGAGCCTAACCTAACCTAACCTAACCTAACCTAACCTAACCAACGTAACCTAACCTAACCTCCCCAAATTGCAGGTACTGTAACCTATCGTGGATTAGAGTGATTTACGATCAAGTTTATGTGAGAAAACGAAATTTGGAGTCTCCTGGTTAAATTTGAGCCTAACCTAACCTAACCTAACCTAACCTAACCTAACCAACGTAACCTAACCTAACCTCCCCAAATTGCAGGTACTGTAACCTATCGTGGATTAGAGTGATTTACGATCAAGTTTATGTGAGAAAACGAAATTTGGAGTCTCCTGGTTAAATTTGAGCCTAACCTAACCTAACCTAACCTAACCTAACCTAACCAACGTAACCTAACCTAACCTCCCCAAATTGCAGGTACTGTAACCTATCGTGGATTAGAGTGATTTACGATCAAGTTTATGTGAGAAAACGAAATTTGGAGTCTCCTGGTTAAATTTGAGCCTAACCTAACCTAACCTAACCTAACCTAACCTAACCAACGTAACCTAACCTAACCTCCCCAAATTGCAGGTACTGTAACCTATCGTGGATTAGAGTGATTTACGATCAAGTTTATGTGAGAAAACGAAATTTGGAGTCTCCTGGTTAAATTTGAGCCTAACCTAACCTAACCTAACCTAACCTAACCTAACCAACGTAACCTAACCTAACCTCCCCAAATTGCAGGTACTGTAACCTATCGTGGATTAGAGTGATTTACGATCAAGTTTATGTGAGAAAACGAAATTTGGAGTCTCCTGGTTAAATTTGAGCCTAACCTAACCTAACCTAACCTAACCTAACCTAACCAACGTAACCTAACCTAACCTCCCCAAATTGCAGGTACTGTAACCTATCGTGGATTAGAGTGATTTACGATCAAGTTTATGTGAGAAAACGAAATTTGGAGTCTCCTGGTTAAATTTGAGCCTAACCTAACCTAACCTAACCTAACCTAACCTAACCAACGTAACCTAACCTAACCTCCCCAAATTGCAGGTACTGTAACCTATCGTGGATTAGAGTGATTTACGATCAAGTTTATGTGAGAAAACGAAATTTGGAGTCTCCTGGTTAAATTTGAGCCTAACCTAACCTAACCTAACCTAACCTAACCTAACCAACGTAACCTAACCTAACCTCCCCAAATTGCAGGTACTGTAACCTATCGTGGATTAGAGTGATTTACGATCAAGTTTATGTGAGAAAACGAAATTTGGAGTCTCCTGGTTAAATTTGAGCCTAACCTAACCTAACCTAACCTAACCTAACCTAACCAACGTAACCTAACCTAACCTCCCCAAATTGCAGGTACTGTAACCTATCGTGGATTAGAGTGATTTACGATCAAGTTTATGTGAGAAAACGAAATTTGGAGTCTCCTGGTTAAATTTGAGCCTAACCTAACCTAACCTAACCTAACCTAACCTAACCAACGTAACCTAACCTAACCTCCCCAAATTGCAGGTACTGTAACCTATCGTGGATTAGAGTGATTTACGATCAAGTTTATGTGAGAAAACGAAATTTGGAGTCTCCTGGTTAAATTTGAGCCTAACCTAACCTAACCTAACCTAACCTAACCTAACCAACGTAACCTAACCTAACCTCCCCAAATTGCAGGTACTGTAACCTATCGTGGATTAGAGTGATTTACGATCAAGTTTATGTGAGAAAACGAAATTTGGAGTCTCCTGGTTAAATTTGAGCCTAACCTAACCTAACCTAACCTAACCTAACCTAACCAACGTAACCTAACCTAACCTCCCCAAATTGCAGGTACTGTAACCTATCGTGGATTAGAGTGATTTACGATCAAGTTTATGTGAGAAAACGAAATTTGGAGTCTCCTGGTTAAATTTGAGCCTAACCTAACCTAACCTAACCTAACCTAACCTAACCAACGTAACCTAACCTAACCTCCCCAAATTGCAGGTACTGTAACCTATCGTGGATTAGAGTGATTTACGATCAAGTTTATGTGAGAAAACGAAATTTGGAGTCTCCTGGTTAAATTTGAGCCTAACCTAACCTAACCTAACCTAACCTAACCTAACCAACGTAACCTAACCTAACCTCCCCAAATTGCAGGTACTGTAACCTATCGTGGATTAGAGTGATTTACGATCAAGTTTATGTGAGAAAACGAAATTTGGAGTCTCCTGGTTAAATTTGAGCCTAACCTAACCTAACCTAACCTAACCTAACCTAACCAACGTAACCTAACCTAACCTCCCCAAATTGCAGGTACTGTAACCTATCGTGGATTAGAGTGATTTACGATCAAGTTTATGTGAGAAAACGAAATTTGGAGTCTCCTGGTTAAATTTGAGCCTAACCTAACCTAACCTAACCTAACCTAACCTAACCAACGTAACCTAACCTAACCTCCCCAAATTGCAGGTACTGTAACCTATCGTGGATTAGAGTGATTTACGATCAAGTTTATGTGAGAAAACGAAATTTGGAGTCTCCTGCTTAAATTTGAGCCTAACCTAACCTAACCTAACCTAACCTAACCTAACCAACGTAACCTAACCTAACCTCCCCAAATTGCAGGTACTGTAACCTATCGTGGATTAGAGTGATTTACGATCAAGTTTATGTGAGAAAACGAAATTTGGAGTCTCCTGGTTAAATTTGAGCCTAACCTAACCTAACCTAACCTAACCTAACCTAACCAACGTAACCTAACCTAACCTCCCCAAATTGCAGGTACTGTAACCTATCGTGGATTAGAGTGATTTACGATCAAGTTTATGTGAGAAAACGAAATTTGGAGTCTCCTGGTTAAATTTGAGCCTAACCTAACCTAACCTAACCTAACCTAACCTAACCAACGTAACCTAACCTAACCTCCCCAAATTGCAGGTACTGTAACCTATCGTGGATTAGAGTGATTTACGATCAAGTTTATGTGAGAAAACGAAATTTGGAGTCTCCTGGTTAAATTTGAGCCTAACCTAACCTAACCTAACCTAACCTAACCTAACCAACGTAACCTAACCTAACCTCCCCAAATTGCAGGTACTGTAACCTATCGTGGATTAGAGTGATTTACGATCAAGTTTATGTGAGAAAACGAAATTTGGAGTCTCCTGGTTAAATTTGAGCCTAACCTAACCTAACCTAACCTAACCTAACCTAACCAACGTAACCTAACCTAACCTCCCCAAATTGCAGGTACTGTAACCTATCGTGGATTAGAGTGATTTACGATCAAGTTTATGTGAGAAAACGAAATTTGGAGTCTCCTGGTTAAATTTGAGCCTAACCTAACCTAACCTAACCTAACCTAACCTAACCAACGTAACCTAACCTAACCTCCCCAAATTGCAGGTACTGTAACCTATCGTGGATTAGAGTGATTTACGATCAAGTTTATGTGAGAAAACGAAATTTGGAGTCTCCTGGTTAAATTTGAGCCTAACCTAACCTAACCTAACCTAACCTAACCTAACCAACGTAACCTAACCTAACCTCCCCAAATTGCAGGTACTGTAACCTATCGTGGATTAGAGTGATTTACGATCAAGTTTATGTGAGAAAACGAAATTTGGAGTCTCCTGGTTAAATTTGAGCCTAACCTAACCTAACCTAACCTAACCTAACCTAACCAACGTAACCTAACCTAACCTCCCCAAATTGCAGGTACTGTAACCTATCGTGGATTAGAGTGATTTACGATCAAGTTTATGTGAGAAAACGAAATTTGGAGTCTCCTGGTTAAATTTGAGCCTAACCTAACCTAACCTAACCTAACCTAACCTAACCAACGTAACCTAACCTAACCTCCCCAAATTGCAGGTACTGTAACCTATCGTGGATTAGAGTGATTTACGATCAAGTTTATGTGAGAAAACGAAATTTGGAGTCTCCTGGTTAAATTTGAGCCTAACCTAACCTAACCTAACCTAACCTAACCTAACCAACGTAACCTAACCTAACCTCCCCAAATTGCAGGTACTGTAACCTATCGTGGATTAGAGTGATTTACGATCAAGTTTATGTGAGAAAACGAAATTTGGAGTCTCCTGGTTAAATTTGAGCCTAACCTAACCTAACCTAACCTAACCTAACCTAACCTAACCAACGTAACCTAAGCTAACCTCCCCAAATTGCAGGTACTGTAACCTATCGTGGATTAGAGTGATTTACGATCAAGTTTATGTGAGAAAACGAAATTTGGAGTCTCCTGGTTAAATTTGAGCCTAACCTAACCTAACCTAACCTAACCTAACCTAACCAACGTAACCTAACCTAACCTCCCCAAATTGCAGGTACTGTAACCTATCGTGGATTAGAGTGATTTACGATCAAGTTTATGTGAGAAAACGAAATTTGGAGTCTCCTGGTTAAATTTGAGCCTAACCTAACCTAACCTAACCTAACCTAACCTAACCAACGTAACCTAACCTAACCTCCCCAAATTGCAGGTACTGTAACCTATCGTGGATTAGAGTGATTTACGATCAAGTTTATGTGAGAAAACGAAATTTGGAGTCTCCTGGTTAAATTTGAGCCTAACCTAACCTAACCTAACCTAACCTAACCTAACCAACGTAACCTAACCTAACCTCCCCAAATTGCAGGTACTGTAACCTATCGTGGATTAGAGTGATTTACGATCAAGTTTATGTGAGAAAACGAAATTTGGAGTCTCCTGGTTAAATTTGAGCCTAACCTAACCTAACCTAACCTAACCTAACCTAACCAACGTAACCTAACCTAACCTCCCCAAATTGCAGGTACTGTAACCTATCGTGGATTAGAGTGATTTACGATCAAGTATATATGCGAAAACGAAATTTGGAGTCTCCTGGTTAAATTTGAGCCTAACCTAACCTAACCTAACCTAACCTAACCTAACCAACGTAACCTAACCTAACCTCCCCAAATTGCAGGTACTGTAACCTATCGTGGATTAGAGTGATTTACGATCAAGTTTATGTGAGAAAACGAAATTTGGAGTCTCCTGGTTAAATTTGAGCCTAACCTAACCTAACCTAACCTAACCTAACCTAACCAACGTAACCTAACCTAACCTCCCCAAATTGCAGGTACTGTAACCTATCGTGGATTAGAGTGATTTACGATCAAGTTTATGTGAGAAAACGAAATTTGGAGTCTCCTGGTTAAATTTGAGCCTAACCTAACCTAACCTAACCTAACCTAACCTAACCAACGTAACCTAACCTAACCTCCCCAAATTGCAGGTACTGTAACCTATCGTGGATTAGAGTGATTTACGATCAAGTTTATGTGAGAAAACGAAATTTGGAGTCTCCTGGTTAAATTTGAGCCTAACCTAACCTAACCTAACCTAACCTAACCTAACCAACGTAACCTAACCTAACCTCCCCAAATTGCAGGTACTGTAACCTATCGTGGATTAGAGTGATTTACGATCAAGTTTATGTGAGAAAACGAAATTTGGAGTCTCCTGGTTAAATTTGAGCCTAACCTAACCTAACCTAACCTAACCTAACCTAACCAACGTAACCTAACCTAACCTCCCCAAATTGCAGGTACTGTAACCTATCGTGGATTAGAGTGATTTACGATCAAGTTTATGTGAGAAAACGAAATTTGGAGTCTCCTGGTTAAATTTGAGCCTAACCTAACCTAACCTAACCTAACCTAACCTAACCAACGTAACCTAACCTAACCTCCCCAAATTGCAGGTACTGTAACCTATCGTGGATTAGAGTGATTTACGATCAAGTTTATGTGAGAAAACGAAATTTGGAGTCTCCTGGTTAAATTTGAGCCTAACCTAACCTAACCTAACCTAACCTAACCTAACCAACGTAACCTAACCTAACCTCCCCAAATTGCAGGTACTGTAACCTATCGTGGATTAGAGTGATTTACGATCAAGTTTATGTGAGAAAACGAAATTTGGAGTCTCCTGGTTAAATTTGAGCCTAACCTAACCTAACCTAACCTAACCTAACCTAACCAACGTAACCTAACCTAACCTCCCCAAATTGCAGGTACTGTAACCTATCGTGGATTAGAGTGATTTACGATCAAGTTTATGTGAGAAAACGAAATTTGGAGTCTCCTGGTTAAATTTGAGCCTAACCTAACCTAACCTAACCTAACCTAACCTAACCAACGTAACCTAACCTAACCTCCCCAAATTGCAGGTACTGTAACCTATCGTGGATTAGAGTGATTTACGATCAAGTTTATGTGAGAAAACGAAATTTGGAGTCTCCTGCTTAAATTTGAGCCTAACCTAACCTAACCTAACCTAACCTAACCTAACCAACGTAACCTAACCTAACCTCCCCAAATTGCAGGTACTGTAACCTATCGTGGATTAGAGTGATTTACGATCAAGTTTATGTGAGAAAACGAAATTTGGAGTCTCCTGGTTAAATTTGAGCCTAACCTAACCTAACCTAACCTAACCTAACCTAACCAACGTAACCTAACCTAACCTCCCCAAATTGCAGGTACTGTAACCTATCGTGGATTAGAGTGATTTACGATCAAGTTTATGTGAGAAAACGAAATTTGGAGTCTCCTGGTTAAATTTGAGCCTAACCTAACCTAACCTAACCTAACCTAACCTAACCAACGTAACCTAACCTAACCTCCCCAAATTGCAGGTACTGTAACCTATCGTGGATTAGAGTGATTTACGATCAAGTTTATGTGAGAAAACGAAATTTGGAGTCTCCTGGTTAAATTTGAGCCTAACCTAACCTAACCTAACCTAACCTAACCTAACCAACGTAACCTAACCTAACCTCCCCAAATTGCAGGTACTGTAACCTATCGTGGATCAGAGTGATTTACGATCAAGTTTATGTGAGAAAACGAAATTTGGAGTCTCCTGGTTAAATTTGAGCCTAACCTAACCTAACCTAACCTAACCTAACCTAACCAACGTAACCTAACCTAACCTCCCCAAATTGCAGGTACTGTAACCTATCGTGGATTAGAGTGATTTACGATCAAGTTTATGTGAGAAAACGAAATTTGGAGTCTCCTGGTAAAATTTGAGCCTAACCTAACCTAACCTAACCTAACCTAACCTAACCAACGTAACCTAACCTAACCTCCCCAAATTGCAGGTACTGTAACCTATCGTGGATTAGAGTGATTTACGATCAAGTTTATGTGAGAAAACGAAATTTGGAGTCTCCTGGTTAAATTTGAGCCTAACCTAACCTAACCTAACCTAACCTAACCTAACCAACGTAACCTAACCTAACCTCCCCAAATTGCAGGTACTGTAACCTATCGTGGATTAGAGTGATTTACGATCAAGTTTATGTGAGAAAACGAAATTTGGAGTCTCCTGGTTAAATTTGAGCCTAACCTAACCTAACCTAACCTAACCTAACCTAACCAACGTAACCTAACCTAACCTCCCCAAATTGCAGGTACTGTAACCTATCGTGGATTAGAGTGATTTACGATCAAGTTTATGTGAGAAAACGAAATTTGGAGTCTCCTGGTTAAATTTGAGCCTAACCTAACCTAACCTAACCTAACCTAACCTAACCAACGTAACCTAACCTAACCTCCCCAAATTGCAGGTACTGTAACCTATCGTGGATTAGAGTGATTTACGATCAAGTTTATGTGAGAAAACGAAATTTGGAGTCTCCTGGTTAAATTTGAGCCTAACCTAACCTAACCTAACCTAACCTAACCTAACCAACGTAACCTAACCTAACCTCCCCAAATTGCAGGTACTGTAACCTATCGTGGATTAGAGTGATTTACGATCAAGTTTATGTGAGAAAACGAAATTTGGAGTCTCCTGGTTAAATTTGAGCCTAACCTAACCTAACCTAACCTAACCTAACCTAACCAACGTAACCTAACCTAACCTCCCCAAATTGCAGGTACTGTAACCTATCGTGGATTAGAGTGATTTACGATCAAGTTTATGTGAGAAAACGAAATTTGGAGTCTCCTGGTTAAATTTGAGCCTAACCTAACCTAACCTAACCTAACCTAACCTAACCAACGTAACCTAACCTAACCTCCCCAAATTGCAGGTACTGTAACCTATCGTGGATTAGAGTGATTTACGATCAAGTTTATGTGAGAAAACGAAATTTGGAGTCTCCTGGTTAAATTTGAGCCTAACCTAACCTAACCTAACCTAACCTAACCAACGTAACCTAACCTAACCTCCCCAAATTGCAGGTACTGTAACCTATCGTGGATTAGAGTGATTTACGATCAAGTTTATGTGAGAAAACGAAATTTGGAGTCTCCTGGTTAAATTTGAGCCTAACCTAACCTAACCTAACCTAACCTAACCTAACCAACGTAACCTAACCTAACCTCCCCAAATTGCAGGTACTGTAACCTATCGTGGATTAGAGTGATTTACGATCAAGTTTATGTGAGAAAACGAAATTTGGAGTCTCCTGGTTAAATTTGAGCCTAACCTAACCTAACCTAACCTAACCAACGTAACCTAACCTAACCTCCCCAAATTGCAGGTACTGTAACCTATCGTGGATTAGAGTGATTTACGATCAAGTTTATGTGAGAAAACGAAATTTGGAGTCTCCTGGTTAAATTTGAGCCTAACCTAACCTAACCTAACCTAACCTAACCAACGTAACCTAACCTAACCTCCCCAAATTGCAGGTACTGTAACCTATCGTGGATTAGAGTGATTTACGATCAAGTTTATGTGAGAAAACGAAATTTGGAGTCTCCTGGTTAAATTTGAGCCTAACCTAACCTAACCTAACCTAACCTAACCTAACCAACGTAACCTAACCTAACCTCCCCAAATTGCAGGTACTGTAACCTATCGTGGATTAGAGTGATTTACGATCAAGTTTATGTGAGAAAACGAAATTTGGAGTCTCCTGGTTAAATTTGAGCCTAACCTAACCTAACCTAACCTAACCTAACCAACGTAACCTAACCTAACCTCCCCAAATTGCAGGTACTGTAACCTATCGTGGATTAGAGTGATTTACGATCAAGTTTATGTGAGAAAACGAAATTTGGAGTCTCCTGGTTAAATTTGAGCCTAACCTAACCTAACCTAACCTAACCTAACCTAACCTAACCTAACCAACGTAACCTAACCTAACCTCCCCAAATTGCAGGTACTGTAACCTATCGTGGATTAGAGTGATTTACGATCAAGTTTATGTGAGAAAACGAAATTTGGAGTCTCCTGGTTAAATTTGAGCCTAACCTAACCTAACCTAACCTAACCTAACCGAACTGAACCTAACCAACGTAACCTAACCTAACCTCCCCAAATTGCAGGTACTGTAACCTATCGTGGATTAGAGTGATTTACGATCAAGTTTATGTGAGAAAACGAAATTTGGAGTCTCCTGGTTAAATTTGAGCCTAACCTAACCTAACCTAACCTAACCTAACCTAACCAACGTAACCTAACCTAACCTCCCCAAATTGCAGGTACTGTAACCTATCGTGGATTAGAGTGATTTACGATCAAGTTTATGTGAGAAAACGAAATTTGGAGTCTCCTGGTTAAATTTGAGCCTAACCTAACCTAACCTAACCTAACCTAACCTAACCATCGTAACCTAACCTACCCTCCCCAAATTGCAGGTACTGTAACCTATCGTGGATTAGAGTGATTTACGAGCAAGTTTATGTGAGAAAACGAAATTTGGAGTCTCCTGGTTAAATTTGAGCCTAACCTAACCTAACCTAACCTAACCTAACCTAACCAACGTAACCTAACCTAACCTCCCCAAATTGCAGGTACTGTAACCTATCGTGGATTAGAGTGATTTACGATCAAGTTTATGTGAGAAAACGAAATTTGGAGTCTCCTGGTTAAATTTGAGCCTAACCTAACCTAACCTAACCTAACCTAACCTAACCAACGTAACCTAACCTAACCTCCCCAAATTGCAGGTACTGTAACCTATCGTGGATTAGAGTGATTTACGATCAAGTTTATGTGAGAAAACGAAATTTGGAGTCTCCTGGTTAAATTTGAGCCTAACCTAACCTAACCTAACCTAACCTAACCTAACCAACGTAACCTAACCTAACCTCCCCAAATTGCAGGTACTGTAACCTATCGTGGATTAGAGTGATTTACGATCAAGTTTATGTGAGAAAACGAAATTTGGAGTCTCCTGGTTAAATTTGAGCCTAACCTAACCTAACCTAACCTAACCTAACCTAACCAACGTAACCTAACCTAACCTCCCCAAATTGCAGGTACTGTAACCTATCGTGGATTAGAGTGATTTACGATCAAGTTTATGTGAGAAAACGAAATTTGGAGTCTCCTCGTTAAATTTGAGCCTAACCTAACCTAACCTAACCTAACCTAACCTAACCAACGTAACCTAACCTAACCTCCCCAAATTGCAGGTACTGTAACCTATCGTGGATTAGAGTGATTTACGATCAAGTTTATGTGAGAAAACGAAATTTGGAGTCTCCTGGTTAAATTTGAGCCTAACCTAACCTAACCTAACCTAACCTAACCTAACCAACGTAACCTAACCTAACCTCCCCAAATTGCAGGTACTGTAACCTATCGTGGATTAGAGTGATTTACGATCAAGTTTATGTGAGAAAACGAAATTTGGAGTCTCCTGGTTAAATTTGAGCCTAACCTAACCTAACCTAACCTAACCTAACCTAACCAACGTAACCTAACCTAACCTCCCCAAATTGCAGGTACTGTAACCTATCGTGGATTAGAGTGATTTACGATCAAGTTTATGTGAGAAAACGAAATTTGGAGTCTCCTGGTTAAATTTGAGCCTAACCTAACCTAACCTAACCTAACCAACGTAACCTAACCTAACCTCCCCAAATTGCAGGTACTGTAACCTATCGTGGATTAGAGTGATTTACGATCAAGTTTATGTGAGAAAACGAAATTTGGAGTCTCCTGGTTAAATTTGAGCCTAACCTAACCTAACCTAACCTAACCTAACCTAACCAACGTAACCTAACCTAACCTCCCCAAATTGCAGGTACTGTAACCTATCGTGGATTAGAGTGATTTACGATCAAGTTTATGTGAGAAAACGAAATTTGGAGTCTCCTGGTTAAATTTGAGCCTAACCTAACCTAACCTAACCTAACCTAACCGAACCGAACCTAACCAACGTAACCTAACCTAACCTCCCGAAATTACAGGTACTGTAACCTATCGTGGATTAGAGTGATTTACGATCAAGTTTATGTGAGAAAACGAAATTTGGAGTCTCCTGGTTAAATTTGAGCCTAACCTAACCTAACCTAAGATAACCTAACCTAACCAACGTAACCTAACCTAACCTCCCCAAATTGCAGGTACTGTAACCTATCGTGGATTAGAGTGATTTACGATCAAGTTTATGTGAGAAAACGAAATTTGGAGTCTCCTGGTTAAATTTGAGCCTAACCTAACCTAACCTAACCTAACCTAACCTAACCAACGTAACCTAACCTAACCTCCCCAAATTGCAGGTACTGTAACCTATCGTGGATTAGAGTGATTTACGATCAAGTTTATGTGAGAAAACGAAATTTGGAGTCTCCTGGTTAAATTTGAGCCTAACCTAACCTAACCTAACCTAACCTAACCTAACCAACGTAACCTAACCTAACCTCCCCAAATTGCAGGTACTGTAACCTATCGTGGATTAGAGTGATTTACGATCAAGTTTATGTGAGAAAACGAAATTTGGAGTCTCCTGGTTAAATTTGAGCCTAACCTAACCTAACCTAAGCTAACCTAACCTAACCAACGTAACCTAACCTAACCTCCCCAAATTGCAGGTACTGTAACCTATCGTGGATTAGAGTGATTTACGATCAAGTTTATGTGAGAAAACGAAATTTGGAGTCTCCTGGTTAAATTTGAGCCTAACCTAACCTAACCTAACCTAACCTAACCGAACCGAACCTAACCAACGTAACCTAACCTAACCTCCCCAAATTGCAGGTACTGTAACCTATCGTGGATTAGAGTGATTTACGATCAAGTTTATGTGAGAAAACGAAATTTGGAGTCTCCTGGTTAAATTTGAGCCTAACCTAACCTAACCTAACCTAACCTAACCTAACCAACGTAACCTAACCTAACCTCCCCAAATTGCAGGTACTGTAACCTATCGTGGATTAGAGTGATTTACGATCAAGTTTATGTGAGAAAACGAAATTTGGAGTCTCCTGGTTAAATTTGAGCCTAACCTAACCTAACCTAACCTAACCTAACCTAACCAACGTAACCTAACCTAACCTCCCCAAATTGCAGGTACTGTAACCTATCGTGGATTAGAGTGATTTACGATCAAGTTTATGTGAGAAAACGAAATTTGGAGTCTCCTGGTTAAATTTGAGCCTAACCTAACCTAACCTAACCTAACCTAACCTAACCAACGTAACCTAACCTAACCTCCCCAAATTGCAGGTACTGTAACCTATCGTGGATTAGAGTGATTTACGATCAAGTTTATGTGAGAAAACGAAATTTGGAGTCTCCTGGTTAAATTTGAGCCTAACCTAACCTAACCTAACCTAACCTAACCTAACCAACGTAACCTAACCTAACCTCCCCAAATTGCAGGTACTGTAACCTATCGTGGATTAGAGTGATTTACGATCAAGTTTATGTGAGAAAACGAAATTTGGAGTCTCCTGGTTAAATTTGAGCCTAACCTAACCTAACCTAACCTAACCTAACCTAACCAACGTAACCTAACCTAACCTCCCCAAATTGCAGGTACTGTAACCTATCGTGGATTAGAGTGATTTACGATCAAGTTTATGTGAGAAAACGAAATTTGGAGTCTCCTGGTTAAATTTGAGCCTAACCTAACCTAACCTAACCTAACCTAACCTAACCAACGTAACCTAACCTAACCTCCCCAAATTGCAGGTACTGTAACCTATCGTGGATTAGAGTGATTTACGATCAAGTTTATGTGAGAAAACGAAATTTGGAGTCTCCTGGTTAAATTTGAGCCTAACCTAACCTAACCTAACCTAACCTAACCTAACCAACGTAACCTAACCTAACCTCCCCAAATTGCAGGTACTGTAACCTATCGTGGATTAGAGTGATTTACGATCAAGTTTATGTGAGAAAACGAAATTTGGAGTCTCCTGGTTAAATTTGAGCCTAACCTAACCTAACCTAACCTAACCTAACCTAACCAACGTAACCTAACCTAACCTCCCCAAATTGCAGGTACTGTAACCTATCGTGGATTAGAGTGATTTACGATCAAGTTTATGTGAGAAAACGAAATTTGGAGTCTCCTGGTTAAATTTGAGCCTAACCTAACCTAACCTAACCTAACCTAACCTAACCAACGTAACCTAACCTAACCTCCCCAAATTGCAGGTACTGTAACCTATCGTGGATTAGAGTGATTTACGATCAAGTTTATGTGAGAAAACGAAATTTGGAGTCTCCTGGTTAAATTTGAGCCTAACCTAACCTAACCTAACCTAACCTAACCTAACCAACGTAACCTAACCTAACCTCCCCAAATTGCAGGTACTGTAACCTATCGTGGATTAGAGTGATTTACGATCAAGTTTATGTGAGAAAACGAAATTTGGAGTCTCCTGGTTAAATTTGAGCCTAACCTAACCTAACCTAACCTAACCTAACCTAACCAACGTAACCTAACCTAACCTCCCCAAATTGCAGGTACTGTAACCTATCGTGGATTAGAGTGATTTACGATCAAGTTTATGTGAGAAAACGAAATTTGGAGTCTCCTGGTTAAATTTGAGCCTAACCTAACCTAACCTAACCTAACCTAACCTAACCAACGTAACCTAACCTAACCTCCCCAAATTGCAGGTACTGTAACCTATCGTGGATTAGAGTGATTTACGATCAAGTTTATGTGAGAAAACGAAATTTGGAGTCTCCTGGTTAAATTTGAGCCTAACCTAACCTAACCTAACCTAACCTAACCTAACCAACGTAACCTAACCTAACCTCCCCAAATTGCAGGTACTGTAACCTATCGTGGATTAGAGTGATTTACGATCAAGTTTATGTGAGAAAACGAAATTTGGAGTCTCCTGGTTAAATTTGAGCCTAACCTAACCTAACCTAACCTAACCTAACCTAACCAACGTAACCTAACCTAACCTCCCCAAATTGCAGGTACTGTAACCTATCGTGGATTAGAGTGATTTACGATCAAGTTTATGTGAGAAAACGAAATTTGGAGTCTCCTGGTTAAATTTGAGCCTAACCTAACCTAACCTAACCTAACCTAACCTAACCAACGTAACCTAACCTAACCTCCCCAAATTGCAGGTACTGTAACCTATCGTGGATTAGAGTGATTTACGATCAAGTTTATGTGAGAAAACGAAATTTGGAGTCTCCTGGTTAAATTTGAGCCTAACCTAACCTAACCTAACCTAACCTAACCGAACCGAACCTAACCAACGTAACCTAACCTAACCTCCCCAAATTGCAGGTACTGTAACCTATCGTGGATTAGAGTGATTTACGATCAAGTTTATGTGAGAAAACGAAATTTGGAGTCTCCTGGTTAAATTTGAGCCTAACCTAACCTAACCTAACCTAACCTAACCTAACCAACGTAACCTAACCTAACCTCCCCAAATTGCAGGTACTGTAACCTATCGTGGATTAGAGTGATTTACGATCAAGTTTATGTGAGAAAACGAAATTTGGAGTCTCCTGGTTAAATTTGAGCCTAACCTAACCTAACCTAACCTAACCTAACCGAACCGAACCTAACCAACGTAACCTAACCTAACCTCCCCAAATTGCAGGTACTGTAACCTATCGTGGATTAGAGTGATTTACGATCAAGTTTATGTGAGAAAACGAAATTTGGAGTCTCCTGGTTAAATTTGAGCCTAACCTAACCTAACCTAACCTAACCTAACCTAACCAACGTAACCTAACCTAACCTCCCCAAATTGCAGGTACTGTAACCTATCGTGGATTAGAGTGATTTACGATCAAGTTTATGTGAGAAAACGAAATTTGGAGTCTCCTGGTTAAATTTGAGCCTAACCTAACCTAACCTAACCTAACCTAACCTAACCAACGTAACCTAACCTAACCTCCCCAAATTGCAGGTACTGTAACCTATCGTGGATTAGAGTGATTTACGATCAAGTTTATGTGAGAAAACGAAATTTGGAGTCTCCTGGTTAAATTTGAGCCTAACCTAACCTAACCTAACCTAACCTAACCTAACCGAACCGAACCTAACCAACGTAACCTAACCTAACCTCCCCAAATTGCAGGTACTGTAACCTATCGTGGATTAGAGTGATTTACGATCAAGTTTATGTGAGAAAACGAAATTTGGAGTCTCCTGGTTAAATTTGAGCCTAACCTAACCTAACCTAACCTAACCTAACCTAACCAACGTAACCTAACCTAACCAACGTAACCTAACCTAACCTCCCCAAATTGCAGGTACTGTAACCTATCGTGGATTAAAGTGATTTACGATCAAGTTTATGTGAGAAAACGAAATTTGGAGTCTCCTGGTTAAATTTGAGCCTAACCTAACCTAACCTAACCTAACCTAACCTAACCAACGTAACCTAACCTAACCTCCCCAAATTGCAGGTACTGTAACCTATCGTGGATTAGAGTGATTTACGATCAAGTTTATGTGAGAAAACGAAATTTGGAGTCTCCTGGTTAAATTTGAGCCTAACCTAACCTAACCTAACCTAACCTAACCTAACCAACGTAACCTAACCTAACCTCCCCAAATTGCAGGTACTGTAACCTATCGTGGATTAGAGTGATTTACGATCAAGTTTATGTGAGAAAACGAAATTTGGAGTCTCCTGGTTAAATTTGAGCCTAACCTAACCTAACCTAACCTAACCGAACCGAACCTAACCAACGTAACCTAACCTAACCTCCCCAAATTGCAGGTACTGTAACCTATCGTGGATTAGAGTGATTTACGATCAAGTTTATGTGAGAAAACGAAATTTGGAGTCTCCTGGTTAAATTTGAGCCTAACCTAACCTAACCTAACCTAACCTAACCTAACCAACGTAACCTAACCTAACCTCCCCAAATTGCAGGTACTGTAACCTATCGTGGATTAGAGTGATTTACGATCAAGTTTATGTGAGAAAACGAAATTTGGAGTCTCCTGGTTAAATTTGAGCCTAACCTAACCTAACCTAACCTAACCTAACCGAACCGAACCTAACCAACGTAACCTAACCTAACCTCCCCAAATTGCAGGTACTGTAACCTATCGTGGATTAGAGTGATTTACGATCAAGTTTATGTGAGAAAACGAAATTTGGAGTCTCCTGGTTAAATTTGAGCCTAACCTAACCTAACCTAACCTAACCTAACCTAACCAACGTAACCTAACCTAACCTCCCCAAATTGCAGGTACTGTAACCTATCGTGGATTAGAGTGATTTACGATCAAGTTTATGTGAGAAAACGAAATTTGGAGTCTCCTGGTTAAATTTGAGCCTAACCTAACCTAACCTAACCTAACCTAACCAACGTAACCTAACCTAACCTCCCCAAATTGCAGGTACTGTAACCTATCGTGGATTAGAGTGATTTACGATCAAGTTTATGTGAGAAAACGAAATTTGGAGTCTCCTGGTTAAATTTGAGCCTAACCTAACCTAACCTAACCTAACCTAACCTAACCAACGTAACCTAACCTAACCTCCCCAAATTGCAGGTACTGTAACCTATCGTGGATTAGAGTGATTTACGATCAAGTTTATGTGAGAAAACGAAATTTGGAGTCTCCTGGTTAAATTTGAGCCTAACCTAACCTAACCTAACCTAACCTAACCGAACTGAACCTAACCAACGTAACCTAACCTAACCTCCCCAAATTGCAGGTACTGTAACCTATCGTGGATTAGAGTGATTTACGATCAAGTTTATGTGAGAAAACGAAATTTGGAGTCTCCTGGTTAAATTTGAGCCTAACCTAACCTAACCTAAGCTAACCTAACCTAACCAACGTAACCTAACCTAACCTCCCCAAATTGCAGGTACTGTAACCTATCGTGGATTAGAGTGATTTACGATCAAGTTTATGTGAGAAAACGAAATTTGGAGTCTCCTGGTTAAATTTGAGCCTAACCTAACCTAACCTAACCGAACCGAACGTAACCAACGTAACCTAACCTAACCTCCCCAAATTGCAGGTACTGTAACCTATCGTGGATTAGAGTGATTTACGATCAAGTTTATGTGAGAAAACGAAATTTGGAGTCTCCTGGTTAAATTTGAGCCTAACCTAACCTAACCTAACCTAACCTAACCTAACCAACGTAACCTAACCTAACCTCCCCAAATTGCAGGTACTGTAACCTATCGTGGATTAGAGTGATTTACGATCAAGTTTATGTGAGAAAACGAAATTTGGAGTCTCCCGGTTAAATTTGAGCCTAACCTAACCTAACCTAACCTAACCTAACCTAACCAACGTAACCTAACCTAACCTCCCCAAATTGCAGGTACTGTAACCTATCGTGGATTAGAGTGATTTACGATCAAGTTTATGTGAGAAAACGAAATTTGGAGTCTCCTGGTTAAATTTGAGCCTAACCTAACCTAACCTAACCTAACCTAACCAACGTAACCTAACCTAACCTCCCCAAATTGCAGGTACTGTAACCTATCGTGGATTAGAGTGATTTACGATCAAGTTTATGTGAGAAAACGAAATTTGGAGTCTCCTGGTTAAATTTGAGCCTAACCTAACCTAACCTAACCTAACCTAACCTAACCAACGTAACCTAACCTAACCTCCCCAAATTGCAGGTACTGTAACCTATCGTGGATTAGAGTGATTTACGATCAAGTTTATGTGAGAAAACGAAATTTGGAGTCTCCTGGTTAAATTTGAGCCTAACCTAACCTAACCTAACCTAACCTAACCTAACCAACGTAACCTAACCTAACCTCCCCAAATTGCAGGTACTGTAACCTATCGTGGAATAGAGTGATTTACGATCAAGTTTATGTGAGAAAACGAAATTTGGAGTCTCCTGGTTAAATTTGAGCCTAACCTAACCTAACCTAACCTAACCTAACCTAACCAACGTAACCTAACCTAACCTCCCCAAATTGCAGGTACTGTAACCTATCGTGGATTAGAGTGATTTACGATCAAGTTTATGTGAGAAAACGAAATTTGGAGTCTCCTGGTTAAATTTGAGCCTAACCTAACCTAACCTAACCTAACCTAACCTAACCAACGTAACCTAACCTAACCTCCCCAAATTGCAGGTACTGTAACCTATCGTGGATTAGAGTGATTTACGATCAAGTTTATGTGAGAAAACGAAATTTGGAGTCTCCTGGTTAAATTTGAGCCTAACCTAACCTAACCTAACCTAACCTAACCTAACCAACGTAACCTAACCTAACCTCCCCAAATTGCAGGTACTGTAACCTATCGTGGATTAGAGTGATTTACGATCAAGTTTATGTGAGAAAACGAAATTTGGAGTCTCCTGGTTAAATTTGAGCCTAACCTAACCTAACCTAACCTAACCTAACCTAACCAACGTAACCTAACCTAACCTCCCCAAATTGCAGGTACTGTAACCTATCGTGGATTAGAGTGATTTACGATCAAGTTTATGTGAGAAAACGAAATTTGGAGTCTCCTGGTTAAATTTGAGCCTAACCTAACCTAACCTAACCTAACCTAACCTAACCAACGTAACCTAACCTAACCTCCCCAAATTGCAGGTACTGTAACCTATCGTGGATTAGAGTGATTTACGATCAAGTTTATGTGAGAAAACGAAATTTGGAGTCTCCTGGTTAAATTTGAGCCTAACCTAACCTAACCTAACCTAACCTAACCTAACCAACGTAAAAAAAAAAAAAAAAAAAAAAAAAAAAAAAAAAAAAAAAAAAAAAAAAAAAAAAAAAAAAACAAATAAACAAAAAAAAAAAAAACAAGAAAAAAAAAAAAAAAAAAAACAAAAAAAAAAAAAAAAAAAAAAAAAAAAAAAAAAAAAAAAAAAAAAAAAAAAAAAAAAAAAAAAAAAAAAAAAAAAAAAAAAAAAAAAAAAAAAAAAAAAAAAAAAAAAAAAAAAAAAAAAAAAAAAAAAAAAAAAAAAAAAAAAAAAAAAAAAAAAAAAAAAAAAAAAAAAAAAAAAAAAAAAAAAAAAAAAAAAAAAAAAAAAAAAAAAAAAAAAAAAAAAAAAAAAAAAAAAAAAAAAAAAAAAAAAAAAAAAAAAAAAAAAAAAAAAAAAAAAAAAAAAAAAAAAAAAAAAAAAAAAAAAAAAAAAAAAAAAAAAAAAAAAAAAAAAAAAAAAAAAAAAAAAAAAAAAAAAAAAAAAAAAAAAAAAAAAAAAAAAAAAAAAAAAAAAAAAAAAAAAAAAAAAAAAAAAAAAAAAAAAAAAAAAAAAAAAAAAAAAAAAAAAAAAAAAAAAAAAAAAAAAAAAAAAAAAAAAAAAAAAAAAAAAAAAAAAAAAAAAAAAAAAAAAAAAAAAAAAAAAAAAAAAAAAAAAAAAAAAAAAAAAAAAAAAAAAAAAAAAAAAAAAAAAAAAAAAAAAAAAAAAAAAAAAAAAAAAAAAAAAAAAAAAAAAAAAAAAAAAAAAAAAAAAAAAAAAAAAAAAAAAAAAAAAAAAAAAAAAAAAAAAAAAAAAAAAAAAAAAAAAAAAAAAAAAAAAAAAAAAAAAAAAAAAAAAAAAAAAAAAAAAAAAAAAAAAAAAAAAAAAAAAAAAAAAAAAAAAAAAAAAAAAAAAAAAAAAAAAAAAAAAAAAAAAAAAAAAAAAAAAAAAAAAAAAAAAAAAAAAAAAAAAAAAAAAAAAAAAAAAAAAAAAAAAAAAAAAAAAAAAAAAAAAAAAAAAAAAAAAAAAAAAAAAAAAAAAAAAAAAAAAAAAAAAAAAAAAAAAAAAAAAAAAAAAAAAAAAAAAAAAAAAAAAAAAAAAAAAAAAAAAAAAAAAAAAAAAAAAAAAAAAAAAAAAAAAAAAAAAAAAAAAAAAAAAAAAAAAAAAAAAAAAAAAAAAAAAAAAAAAAAAAAAAAAAAAAAAAAAAAAAAAAAAAAAAAAAAAAAAAAAAAAAAAAAAAAAAAAAAAAAAAAAAAAAAAAAAAAAAAAAAAAAAAAAAAAAAAAAAAAAAAAAAAAAAAAAAAAAAAAAAAAAAAAAAAAAAAAAAAAAAAAAAAAAAAAAAAAAAAAAAAAAAAAAAAAAAAAAAAAAAAAAAAAAAAAAAAAAAAAAAAAAAAAAAAAAAAACTTCTGGTTAATTTTACACAATATAAACAATACTCCGGTAAATACTAACCTAACTAACTAACTAACCTAACCTAACAAGTACTACCTAACTTATGAGACGAACTATCTGGTTAATTGACAATATAACAATTTATCCTGAATTACCTAACCTAACCTACCAACCAACCGAACCATCAACAAGTAACTAACTACTAATAAGTAGTACCTTTGATTGAGTATTAAATATAAAACGAAATTTACCGTAATACCTAACCTACCAACTAAGTACCTAACCTAACGTTAATATCCAAATTGAGGATGACTCTGGTTAGGTACAATTGAACAATACTAACTACCTAACCTACCAACACTAACCTACGAACGAACTAACACAACTACAACCAATTGAGGTCTTAACTTGGTAAGATTTACCATATAGAACGAATACCTAATACCTAACCTACCAACACTAACCTAACCTAAATACTAACTATCCAAATGAGTTGACTGTGATTGAGAACAATTATAAAAAATACTCCTAAATCAATACTAACCTACTAACAACTACCAACAACTATAACCAATTGAGTCTGTATTGGTATATTTACTAGAAAAAACGAAATTATACCTAAATGACTACCTAACCTACTAACAACTAACCGAACTACAAACAACTACTCCCAAATTGACAACCTATATAAACGAAATTTAAGAACAATACTCCGAAATAGTACCTAACCTACAACTAACTAACTACACAAAAACAATATCCAAATTGAGTACTAACCTACTGTTAATATTACTAATATAACAAACTCCAAATGAGCTACTATAACCTACTACTAACTAACGACCAACTATTAAATGAGTGACTTGTGATTGAGTATTATAATTATAAAAACAATTACCTTAAATACAACTAACCTACCTAACAACTACCATAACTACTAACCAAATTGGAGTACCTGTGATTGAGACAAATTATAAATACCTAATACCTAACCTACCAACACTAACCACGAACTACACGTAACTACTACCAAATTGGATTCCTGTGATTGAGAACAAATTATAGGAAATGACTCCGTAATACCAACTAACTACCTAACCTACTACAAGTACTACTAACTCATTGAGAGAACTATTGGAAGATTTATCAATATACAAGAACTTACCTAAATGAGCTACCTAACCTACGTAACTAACTACGACAACTATCAAAGAATGACCTGGTTAGTGATTACAATATAGAAAATAGAGCCAACTACCTCCAACTAACTAACTAACCTAACTAACTACCAATATCAACCAAATTGAGGTCGTAAATTGGTATATTTACTAATATAACGAATGACTCCAATACCTAACCTACCAACTAAGTACCTAACCTACAGTATACTACCTCATTGAGGATTAACTTCTGGTTAATTACCATTATAGAAAACAATGACTCCTAACCAACTAACTAACCTAACCAACGAGTAACAACGACAACTACTCAAATGAGTTGATTCGTTAAATTTGACAATTTATACGAATGACTCCTAACTACCTAACCTAACTAACCTAACCTAACCTACTAACAACGTAACTAACTACAAATTGAGGTCGTAATTTGGTAAGATTTACCAATATAAAAACAACTACTCCAAATGACTAACCACTAAGTAACTACACAAGTACTAAAAATTGAGTCTTAATATATTAGATAGAAATTATAAAAAATACTCCGAAATACTTAACCTACAACTAACTAACTACACAACTACTAACCAAATTGAGTCGTAAATTGGTAATATTACTAATTAAACAATACCTAACTACCTACCAACTAACTAACTAACCAACTACACGTAACTATCAAATTGAGTTCCTGTGATTGAGTATTTACTAATTTATAAAACAATACTCCGTCTAAATTAGTACTAACCTATCAATTAACTACAACAACAATTTGAGCCCAAATTGATTGATTTAACCTAACCTAACCTAACCTAACCTAACCTAAACTAACCAACGTAACCTGATCTCGGTCTAACTTTAGTGTTAACATACGATCAAGTGTATTAGACCAAATTTGAGTACTATTGATCTGGTTAATACCTACCTAACCTAACAACGTAAACCTAACCTAACCTCCCCAAATTGCAGGTACTGTAACCTATCGTGGATTAGAGTGATTTACGATCAAGTTTATGTGAGAAAACGAAATTTGGAGTCTCCTGGTTAAATTTGAGCCTAACCTAACCTAACCTAACCTAACCTAACCAACGTAACCTAACCTAACCTCCCCAAATTGCAGGTACTGTAACCTATCGTGGATTAGAGTGATTTACGATCAAGTTTATGTGAGAAAACGAAATTTGGAGTCTCCTGGTTAAATTTGAGCCTAACCTAACCTAACCTAACCTAACCTAACCTAACCAACGTAACCTAACCTAACCTCCCCAAATTGCAGGTACTGTAACCTATCGTGGATTAGAGTGATTTACGATCAAGTTTATGTGAGAAAACGAAATTTGGAGTCTCCTGGTTAAATTTGAGCCTAACCTAACCTAACCTAACCTAACCTAACCTAACCAACGTAACCTAACCTAACCTCCCCAAATTGCAGGTACTGTAACCTATCGTGGATTAGAGTGATTTACGATCAAGTTTATGTGAGAAAACGAAATTTGGAGTCTCCTGGTTAAATTTGAGCCTAACCTAACCTAACCTAACCTAACCTAACCTAACCAACGTAACCTAACCTAACCTCCCCAAATTGCAGGTACTGTAACCTATCGTGGATTAGAGTGATTTACGATCAAGTTTATGTGAGAAAACGAAATTTGGAGTCTCCTGGTTAAATTTGAGCCTAACCTAACCTAACCTAACCTAACCTAACCAACGTAACCTAACCTAACCTCCCCAAATTGCAGGTACTGTAACCTATCGTGGATTAAAGTGATTTACGATCAAGTTTATGTGAGAAAACGAAATTTGGAGTCTCCTGGTTAAATTTGAGCCTAACCTAACCTAACCTAACCTAACCTAACCTAACCAACGTAACCTAACCTAACCTCCCCAAATTGCAGGTACTGTAACCTATCGTGGATTAGAGTGATTTACGATCAAGTTTATGTGAGAAAACGAAATTTGGAGTCTCCTGGTTAAATTTGAGCCTAACCTAACCTAACCTAACCTAACCTAACCTAACCAACGTAACCTAACCTAACCTCCCCAAATTGCAGGTACTGTAACCTATCGTGGATTAGAGTGATTTACGATCAAGTTTATGTGAGAAAACGAAATTTGGAGTCTCCTGGTTAAATTTGAGCCTAACCTAACCTAACCTAACCTAACCTAACCTAACCAACGTAACCTAACCTAACCTCCCCAAATTGCAGGTACTGTAACCTATCGTGGATTAGAGTGATTTACGATCAAGTTTATGTGAGAAAACGAAATTTGGAGTCTCCTGGTTAAATTTGAGCCTAACCTAACCTAACCTAACCTAACCTAACCTAACCAACGTAACCTAACCTAACCTCCCCAAATTGCAGGTACTGTAACCTATCGTGGATTAGAGTGATTTACGATCAAGTTTATGTGAGAAAACGAAATTTGGAGTCTCCTGGTTAAATTTGAGCCTAACCTAACCTAACCTAACCTAACCTAACCTAACCAACGTAACCTAACCTAACCTCCCCAAATTGCAGGTACTGTAACCTATCGTGGATTAGAGTGATTTACGATCAAGTTTATGTGAGAAAACGAAATTTGGAGTCTCCTGGTTAAATTTGAGCCTAACCTAACCTAACCTAACCTAACCTAACCTAACCAACGTAACCTAACCTAACCTCCCCAAATTGCAGGTACTGTAACCTATCGTGGATTAGAGTGATTTACGATCAAGTTTATGTGAGAAAACGAAATTTGGAGTCTCCTGGTTAAATTTGAGCCTAACCTAACCTAACCTAACCTAACCAACGTAACCTAACCTAACCTCCCCAAATTGCAGGTACTGTAACCTATCGTGGATTAGAGTGATTTACGATCAAGTTTATGTGAGAAAACGAAATTTGGAGTCTCCTGGTTAAATTTGAGCCTAACCTAACCTAACCTAACCTAACCTAACCTAACCAACGTAACCTAACCTAACCTCCCCAAATTGCAGGTACTGTAACCTATCGTGGATTAGAGTGATTTACGATCAAGTTTATGTGAGAAAACGAAATTTGGAGTCTCCTGGTTAAATTTGAGCCTAACCTAACCTAACCTAACCTAACCTAACCTAACCTAACCAACGTAACCAACGTAACCTAACCTAACCTCCCCAAATTGCAGGTACTGTAACCTATCGTGGATTAGAGTGATTTACGATCAAGTTTATGTGAGAAAACGAAATTTGGAGTCTCCTGGTTAAATTTGAGCCTAACCTAACCTAACCTAACCTAACCTAACCTAACCAACGTAACCTAACCTAACCTCCCCAAATTGCAGGTAATGTAACCTATCGTGGATTAGAGTGATTTACGATCAAGTTTATGTGAGAAAACGAAATTTGGAGTCTCCTGGTTAAATTTGAGCCTAACCTAACCTAACCTAACCTAACCTAACCAACGTAACCTAACCTAACCTCCCCAAATTGCAGGTACTGTAACCTATCGTGGATTAGAGTGATTTACGATCAAGTTTATGTGAGAAAACGAAATGTGGAGTCTCCTGGTTAAATTTGAGCCTAACCTAACCTAACCTAACCTAACCTAACCTAACCAACGTAACCTAACCTAACCTCCCCAAATTGCAGGTACTGTAACCTATCGTGGATTAGAGTGATTTACGATCAAGTTTATGTGAGAAAACGAAATTTGGAGTCTCCTGGTTAAATTTGAGCCTAACCTAACCTAACCTAACCTAACCTAACCTAACCAACGTAACCTAACCTAACCTCCCCAAATTGCAGGTACTGTAACCTATCGTGGATTAGAGTGATTTACGATCAAGTTTATGTGAGAAAACGAAATTTGGAGTCTCCTGGTTAAATTTGAGCCTAACCTAACCTAACCTAACCTAACCTAACCTAACCAACGTAACCTAACCTAACCTCCCCAAATTGCAGGTACTGTAACCTATCGTGGATTAGAGTGATTTACGATCAAGTTTATGTGAGAAAACGAAATTTGGAGTCTCCTGGTTAAATTTGAGCCTAACCTAACCTAACCTAACCTAACCTAACCTAACCAACGTAACCTAACCTAACCTCCCCAAATTGCAGGTACTGTAACCTATCGTGGATTAGAGTGATTTACGATCAAGTTTATGTGAGAAAACGAAATTTGGAGTCTCCTGGTTAAATTTGAGCCTAACCTAACCTAACCTAACCTAACCTAACCTAACCAACGTAACCTAACCTAACCTCCCCAAATTGCAGGTACTGTAACCTATCGTGGATTAGAGTGATTTACGATCAAGTTTATGTGAGAAAACGAAATTTGGAGTCTCCTGGTTAAATTTGAGCCTAACCTAACCTAACCTAACCTAACCTAACCTAACCAACGTAACCTAACCTAACCTCCCCAAATTGCAGGTACTGTAACCTATCGTGGATTAGAGTGATTTACGATCAAGTTTATGTGAGAAAACGAAATTTGGAGTCTCCTGGTTAAATTTGAGCCTAACCTAACCTAACCTAACCTAACCTAACCTAACCAACGTAACCTAACCTAACCTCCCCAAATTGCAGGTACTGTAACCTATCGTGGATTAGAGTGATTTACGATCAAGTTTATGTGAGAAAACGAAATTTGGAGTCTCCTGGTTAAATTTGAGCCTAACCTAACCTAACCTAACCTAACCTAACCTAACCAACGTAACCTAACCTAACCTCCCCAAATTGCAGGTACTGTAACCTATCGTGGATTAGAGTGATTTACGATCAAGTTTATGTGAGAAAACGAAATTTGGAGTCTCCTGGTTAAATTTGAGCCTAACCTAACCTAACCTAACCTAACCTAACCTAACCTAACCTAACCAACGTAACCTAACCTAACCTCCCCAAATTGCAGGTACTGTAACCTATCGTGGATTAGAGTGATTTACGATCAAGTTTATGTGAGAAAACGAAATTTGGAGTCTCCTGGTTAAATTTGAGCCTAACCTAACCTAACCTAACCTAACCTAACCTAACCAACGTAACCTAACCTAACCTCCCCAAATTGCAGGTACTGTAACCTATCGTGGATTAGAGTGATTTACGATCAAGTTTATGTGAGAAAACGAAATTTGGAGTCTCCTGGTTAAATTTGAGCCTAACCTAACCTAACCTAACCTAACCTAACCTAACCAACGTAACCTAACCTAACCTCCCCAAATTGCAGGTACTGTAACCTATCGTGGATTAGAGTGATTTACGATCAAGTTTATGTGAGAAAACGAAATTTGGAGTCTCCTGGTTAAATTTGAGCCTAACCTAACCTAACCTAACCTAACCTAACCTAACCAACGTAACCTAACCTAACCTCCCCAAATTGCAGGTACTGTAACCTATCGTGGATTAGAGTGATTTACGATCAAGTTTATGTGAGAAAACGAAATTTGGAGTCTCCTGGTTAAATTTGAGCCTAACCTAACCTAACCTAACCTAACCTAACCTAACCAACGTAACCTAACCTAACCTCCCCAAATTGCAGGTACTGTAACCTATCGTGGATTAGAGTGATTTACCATCAAGTTTATGTGAGAAAACGAAATTTGGAGTCTCCTGGTTAAATTTGAGCCTAACCTAACCTAACCTAACCTAACCTAACCTAACCAACGTAACCTAACCTAACCTCCCCAAATTGCAGGTACTGTAACCTATCGTGGATTAGAGTGATTTACGATCAAGTTTATGTGAGAAAACGAAATTTGGAGTCTCCTGGTTAAATTTGAGCCTAACCTAACCTAACCTAACCTAACCTAACCTAACCAACGTAACCTAACCTAACCTCCCCAAATTGCAGGTACTGTAACCTATCGTGGATTAGAGTGATTTACGATCAAGTTTATGTGAGAAAACGAAATTTGGAGTCTCCTGGTTAAATTTGAGCCTAACCTAACCTAACCTAACCTAACCTAACCTAACCAACGTAACCTAACCTAACCTCCCCAAATTGCAGGTACTGTAACCTATCGTGGATTAGAGTGATTTACGATCAAGTTTATGTGAGAAAACGAAATTTGGAGTCTCCTGGTTAAATTTGAGCCTAACCTAACCTAACCTAACCTAACCTAACCTAACCAACGTAACCTAACCTAACCTCCCCAAATTGCAGGTACTGTAACCTATCGTGGATTAGAGTGATTTACGATCAAGTTTATGTGAGAAAACGAAATTTGGAGTCTCCTGGTTAAATTTGAGCCTAACCTAACCTAACCTAACCTAACCTAACCTAACCAACGTAACCTAACCTAACCTCCCCAAATTGCAGGTACTGTAACCTATCGTGGATTAGAGTGATTTACGATCAAGTTTATGTGAGAAAACGAAATTTGGAGTCTCCTGGTTAAATTTGAGCCTAACCTAACCTAACCTAACCTAACCTAACCTAACCAACGTAACCTAACCTAACCTCCCCAAATTGCAGGTACTGTAACCTATCGTGGATTAGAGTGATTTACGATCAAGTTTATGTGAGAAAACGAAATTTGGAGTCTCCTGGTTAAATTTGAGCCTAACCTAACCTAACCTAACCTAACCTAACCTAACCTAACCTAACCTAACCAACGTAACCTAACCTAACCTCCCCAAATTGCAGGTACTGTAACCTATCGTGGATTAGAGTGATTTACGATCAAGTTTATGTGAGAAAACGAAATTTGGAGTCTCCTGGTTAAATTTGAGCCTAACCTAACCTAACCTAACCTAACCTAACCTAACCAACGTAACCTAACCTAACCTCCCCAAATTGCAGGTACTGTAACCTATCGTGGATTAGAGTGATTTACGATCAAGTTTATGTGAGAAAACGAAATTTGGAGTCTCCTGGTTAAATTTGAGCCTAACCTAACCTAACCTAACCTAACCTAACCTAACCTAACCTAACCAACGTAACCTAACCTAACCTCCCCAAATTGCAGGTACTGTAACCTATCGTGGATTAGAGTGATTTACGATCAAGTTTATGTGAGAAAACGAAATTTGGAGTCTCCTGGTTAAATTTGAGCCTAACCTAACCTAACCTAACCTAACCTAACCTAACCAACGTAACCTAACCTAACCTCCCCAAATTGCAGGTACTGTAACCTATCGTGGATTAGAGTGATTTACGATCAAGTTTATGTGAGAAAACGAAATTTGGAGTCTCCTGGTTAAATTTGAGCCTAACCTAACCTAACCTAACCTAACCTAACCTAACCTAACCAACGTAACCTAACCTAACCTCCCCAAATTGCAGGTACTGTAACCTATCGTGGATTAGAGTGATTTACGATCAAGTTTATGTGAGAAAACGAAATTTGGAGTCTCCTGGTTAAATTTGAGCCTAACCTAACCTAACCTAACCTAACCTAACCTAACCAACGTAACCTAACCTAACCTCCCCAAATTGCAGGTACTGTAACCTATCGTGGATTAGAGTGATTTACGATCAAGTTTATGTGAGAAAACGAAATTTGGAGTCTCCTGGTTAAATTTGAGCCTAACCTAACCTAACCTAACCTAACCTAACCAACGTAACCTAACCTAACCTCCCCAAATTGCAGGTACTGTAACCTATCGTGGATTAGAGTGATTTACGATCGTTTATGTGAGAAAACGAAATTTGGAGTCTCCTGGTTAAATTTGAGCCTAACCTAACCTAACCTAACCTAACCTAACCTAACCAACGTAACCTAACCTAACCTCCCCAAATTGCAGGTACTGTAACCTATCGTGGATTAGAGTGATTTACGATCAAGTTTATGTGAGAAAACGAAATTTGGAGTCTCCTGGTTAAATTTGAGCCTAACCTAACCTAACCTAACCTAACCTAACCTAACCAACGTAACCTAACCTAACCTCCCCAAATTGCAGGTACTGTAACCTATCGTGGATTAGAGTGATTTACGATCAAGTTTATGTGAGAAAACGAAATTTGGAGTCTCCTGGTTAAATTTGAGCCTAACCTAACCTAACCTAACCTAACCTAACCTAACCAACGTAACCTAACCTAACCTCCCCAAATTGCAGGTACTGTAACCTATCGTGGATTAGAGTGATTTACGATCAAGTTTATGTGAGAAAACGAAATTTGGAGTCTCCTGGTTAAATTTGAGCCTAACCTAACCTAACCTAACCTAACCTAACCTAACCAACGTAACCTAACCTAACCTCCCCAAATTGCAGGTACTGTAACCTATCGTGGATTAGAGTGATTTACGATCAAGTTTATGTGAGAAAACGAAATTTGGAGTCTCCTGGTTAAATTTGAGCCTAACCTAACCTAACCTAACCTAACCTAACCTAACCTAACCAACGTAACCTAACCTAACCTCCCCAAATTGCAGGTACTGTAACCTATCGTGGATTAGAGTGATTTACGATCAAGTTTATGTGAGAAAACGAAATTTGGAGTCTCCTGGTTAAATTTGAGCCTAACCTAACCTAACCTAACCTAACCTAACCTAACCAACGTAACCTAACCTAACCTCCCCAAATTGCAGGTACTGTAACCTATCGTGGATTAGAGTGATTTACGATCAAGTTTATGTGAGAAAACGAAATTTGGAGTCTCCTGGTTAAATTTGAGCCTAACCTAACCTAACCTAACCTAACCTAACCTAACCAACGTAACCTAACCTAACCTCCCCAAATTGCAGGTACTGTAACCTATCGTGGATTAGAGTGATTTACGATCAAGTTTATGTGAGAAAACGAAATTTGGAGTCTCCTGGTTAAATTTGAGCCTAACCTAACCTAACCTAACCTAACCTAACCTAACCAACGTAACCTAACCTAACCTCCCCAAATTGCAGGTACTGTAACCTATCGTGGATTAGAGTGATTTACGATCAAGTTTATGTGAGAAAACGAAATTTGGAGTCTCCTGGTTAAATTTGAGCCTAACCTAACCTAACCTAACCTAACCTAACCTAACCAACGTAACCTAACCTAACCTCCCCAAATTGCAGGTACTGTAACCTATCGTGGATTAGAGTGATTTACGATCAAGTTTATGTGAGAAAACGAAATTTGGAGTCTCCTGGTTAAATTTGAGCCTAACCTAACCTAACCTAACCTAACCGAACCTAACCTAACCAACGTAACCTAACCTAACCTCCCCAAATTGCAGGTACTGTAACCTATCGTGGATTAGAGTGATTTACGATCAAGTTTATGTGAGAAAACGAAATTTGGAGTCTCCTGGTTAAATTTGAGCCTAACCTAACCTAACCTAACCTAACCTAACCTAACCAACGTAACCTAACCTAACCTCCCCAAATTGCAGGTACTGTAACCTATCGTGGATTAGAGTGATTTACGATCAAGTTTATGTGAGAAAACGAAATTTGGAGTCTCCTGGTTAAATTTGAGCCTAACCTAACCTAACCTAACCTAACCTAACCTAACCAACGTAACCTAACCTAACCTCCCCAAATTGCAGGTACTGTAACCTATCGTGGATTAGAGTGATTTACGATCAAGTTTATGTGAGAAAACGAAATTTGGAGTCTCCTGGTTAAATTTGAGCCTAACCTAACCTAACCTAACCTAACCTAACCAACGTAACCTAACCTAACCTCCCCAAATTGCAGGTACTGTAACCTATCGTGGATTAGAGTGATTTACGATCAAGTTTATGTGAGAAAACGAAATTTGGAGTCTCCTGGTTAAATTTGAGCCTAACCTAACCTAACCTAACCTAACCTAACCTAACCAACGTAACCTAACCTAACCTCCCCAAATTGCAGGTACTGTAACCTATCGTGGATTAGAGTGATTTACGATCAAGTTTATGTGAGAAAACGAAATTTGGAGTCTCCTGGTTAAATTTGAGCCTAACCTAACCTAACCTAACCTAACCTAACCTAACCAACGTAACCTAACCTAACCTCCCCAAATTGCAGGTACTGTAACCTATCGTGGATTAGAGTGATTTACGATCAAGTTTATGTGAGAAAACGAAATTTGGAGTCTCCTGGTTAAATTTGAGCCTAACCTAACCTAACCTAACCTAACCTAACCTAACCAACGTAACCTAACCTAACCTCCCCAAATTGCACGTACTGTAACCTATCGTGGATTAGAGTGATTTACGATCAAGTTTATGTGAGAAAACGAAATTTGGAGTCTCCTGGTTAAATTTGAGCCTAACCTAACCTAACCTAACCTAACCTAACCTAACCAACGTAACCTAACCTAACCTCCCCAAATTGCAGGTACTGTAACCTATCGTGGATTAGAGTGATTTACGATCAAGTTTATGTGAGAAAACGAAATTTGGAGTCTCCTGGTTAAATTTGAGCCTAACCTAACCTAACCTAACCTAACCTAACCTAACCAACGTAACCTAACCTAACCTCCCCAAATTGCAGGTACTGTAACCTATCGTGGATTAGAGTGATTTACGATCAAGTTTATGTGAGAAAACGAAATTTGGAGTCTCCTGGTTAAATTTGAGCCTAACCTAACCTAACCTAACCTAACCTAACCAACGTAACCTAACCTAACCTCCCCAAATTGCAGGTACTGTAACCTATCGTGGATTAGAGTGATTTACGATCAAGTTTATGTGAGAAAACGAAATTTGGAGTCTCCTGGTTAAATTTGAGCCTAACCTAACCTAACCTAACCAACGTAACCTAACCTAACCTCCCCAAATTGCAGGTACTGTAACCTATCGTGGATTAGAGTGATTTACGATCAAGTTTATGTGAGAAAACGAAATTTGGAGTCTCCTGGTTAAATTTGAGCCTAACCTAACCTAACCTAACCTAACCTAACCTAACCAACGTAACCTAACCTAACCTCCCCAAATTGCAGGTACTGTAACCTATCGTGGATTAGAGTGATTTACGATCAAGTTTATGTGAGAAAACGAAATTTGGAGTCTCCTGGTTAAATTTGAGCCTAACCTAACCTAACCTAACCTAACCTAACCTAACCAACGTAACCTAACCTAACCTCCCCAAATTGCAGGTACTGTAACCTATCGTGGATTAGAGTGATTTACGATCAAGTTTATGTGAGAAAACGAAATTTGGAGTCTCCTGGTTAAATTTGAGCCTAACCTAACCTAACCTAACCTAACCTAACCTAACCAACGTAACCTAACCTAACCTCCCCAAATTGCAGGTACTGTAACCTATCGTGGATTAGAGTGATTTACGATCAAGTTTATGTGAGAAAACGAAATTTGGAGTCTCCTGGTTAAATTTGAGCCTAACCTAACCTAACCTAACCTAACCTAACCTAACCAACGTAACCTAACCTAACCTCCCCAAATTGCAGGTACTGTAACCTATCGTGGATTAGAGTGATTTACGATCAAGTTTATGTGAGAAAACGAAATTTGGAGTCTCCTGGTTAAATTTGAGCCTAACCTAACCTAACCTAACCTAACCTAACCTAACCAACGTAACCTAACCTAACCTCCCCAAATTGCAGGTACTGTAACCTATCGTGGATTAGAGTGATTTACGATCAAGTTTATGTGAGAAAACGAAATTTGGAGTCTCCTGGTTAAATTTGAGCCTAACCTAACCTAACCTAACCTAACCTAACTGAACCAAATCTAACCAACGTAACCTAACCTAACCTCCCCCAAATTGCAAGTACTGTAACCTATCGTGGATTAGAGTGATTTACGATCAATTTTATGTGAGAAAACGAAATTTGCAGTCTCCTGGTTAAATTTGAGCCTAACCTAACCTAACCTAATCTAACCTAACCTAACCAACGTAACCTAACCTAACCTCCCCAAATTGCAGGTACTGTAACCTATCGTGGATTAGAGTGATTTACGATCAAGTTTATGTGAGAAAACGAAATTTGGAGTCTCCTGGTTAAATTTGAGCCTAACCTAACCTAACCTAACCTAACCTAACCTAACCAACGTAACCTAACCTAACCTCCCCAAATTGCAGGTACTGTAACCTATCGTGGATTAGAGTGATTTACGATCAAGTTTATGTGAGAAAACGAAATTTGGAGTCTCCTGGTTAAATTTGAGCCTAACCTAACCTAACCTAACCTAACCTAACCTAACCAACGTAACCTAACCTAACCTCCCCAAATTGCAGGTACTGTAACCTATCGTGGATTAGAGTGATTTACGATCAAGTTTATGTGAGAAAACGAAATTTGGAGTCTCCTGGTTAAATTTGAGCCTAACCTAACCTAACCTAACCTAACCTAACCTAACCAACGTAACCTAACCTAACCTCCCCAAATTGCAGGTACTGTAACCTATCGTGGATTAGAGTGATTTACGATCAAGTTTATGTGAGAAAACGAAATTTGGAGTCTCCTGGTTAAATTTGAGCCTAACCTAACCTAACCTAACCTAACCTAACCTAACCAACGTAACCTAACCTAACCTCCCCAAATTGCAGGTACTGTAACCTATCGTGGATTAGAGTGATTTACGATCAAGTTTATGTGAGAAAACGAAATTTGGAGTCTCCTGGTTAAATTTGAGCCTAACCTAACCTAACCTAACCTAACCAACGTAACCTAACCTAACCTCCCCAAATTGCAGGTACTGTAACCTATCGTGGATTAGAGTGATTTACGATCAAGTTTATGTGAGAAAACGAAATTTGGAGTCTCCTGGTTAAATTTGAGCCTAACCTAACCTAACCTAACCTAACATAACCTAACCTAACCAACGTAACCTAACCTAACCTCCCCAAATTGCAGGTACTGTAACCTATCGTGGATTAGAGTGATTTACGATCAAGTTTATGTGAGAAAACGAAATTTGGAGTCTCCTGGTTAAATTTGAGCCTAACCTAACCTAACCTAACCTAACCTAACCTAACCAACGTAACCTAACCTAACCTCCCCAAATTGCAGGTACTGTAACCTATCGTGGATTAGAGTGATTTACGATCAAGTTTATGTGAGAAAACGAAATTTGGAGTCTCCTGGTTAAATTTGAGCCTAACCTAACCTAACCTAACCTAACCTAACCTAACCAACGTAACCTAACCTAACCTCCCCAAATTGCAGGTACTGTAACCTATCGTGGATTAGAGTGATTTACGATCAAGTTTATGTGAGAAAACGAAATTTGGAGTCTCCTGGTTAAATTTGAGCCTAACCTAACCTAACCTAACCTAACCTAACCTAACCAACGTAACCTAACCTAACCTCCCCAAATTGCAGGTACTGTAACCTATCGTGGATTAGAGTGATTTACGATCAAGTTTATGTGAGAAAACGAAATTTGGAGTCTCCTGGTTAAATTTGAGCCTAACCTAACCTAACCTAACCTAACCTAACTGAACCGAACCTAACCAACGTAACCTAACCTAACCTCCCCAAATTGCAGGTACTGTAACCTATCGTGGATTAGAGTGATTTACGATCAAGTTTATGTGAGAAAACGAAATTTGGAGTCTCCTGGTTAAATTTGAGCCTAACCTAACCTAACCTAACCTAACCTAACCTAACCAACGTAACCTAACCTAACCTCCCCAAATTGCAGGTACTGTAACCTATCGTGGATTAGAGTGATTTACGATCAAGTTTATGTGAGAAAACGAAATTTGGAGTCTCCTGGTTAAATTTGAGCCTAACCTAACCTAACCTAACCTAACCTAACCTAACCAACGTAACCTAACCTAACCTCCCCAAATTGCAGGTACTGTAACCTATCGTGGATTAGAGTGATTTACGATCAAGTTTATGTGAGAAAACGAAATTTGGAGTCTCCTGGTTAAATTTGAGCCTAACCTAACCTAACCTAACCTAACCTAACCTAACCAACGTAACCTAACCTAACCTCCCCAAATTGCAGGTACTGTAACCTATCGTGGATTAGAGTGATTTACGATCAAGTTTATGTGAGAAAACGAAATTTGGAGTCTCCTGGTTAAATTTGAGCCTAACCTAACCTAACCTAACCTAACCTAACCTAACCAACGTAACCTAACCTAACCTCCCCAAATTGCAGGTACTGTAACCTATCGTGGATTAGAGTGATTTACGATCAAGTTTATGTGAGAAAACGAAATTTGGAGTCTCCTGGTTAAATTTGAGCCTAACCTAACCTAACCTAACCTAACCAACGTAACCTAACCTAACCTCCCCAAATTGCAGGTACTGTAACCTATCGTGGATTAGAGTGATTTACGATCAAGTTTATGTGAGAAAACGAAATTTGGAGTCTCCTGGTTAAATTTGAGCCTAACCTAACCTAACCTAACCTAACCGAACCTAACCTAACCAACGTAACCTAACCTAACCTCCCCAAATTGCAGGTACTGTAACCTATCGTGGATTAGAGTGATTTACGATCAAGTTTATGTGAGAAAACGAAATTTGGAGTCTCCTGGTTAAATTTGAGCCTAACCTAACCTAACCTAACCTAACCTAACCTAACCAACGTAACCTAACCTAACCTCCCCAAATTGCAGGTACTGTAACCTATCGTGGATTAGAGTGATTTACGATCAAGTTTATGTGAGAAAACGAAATTTGGAGTCTCCTGGTTAAATTTGAGCCTAACCTAACCTAACCTAACCTAACCTAACCTAACCAACGTAACCTAACCTAACCTCCCCAAATTGCAGGTACTGTAACCTATCGTGGATTAGAGTGATTTACGATCAAGTTTATGTGAGAAAACGAAATTTGGAGTCTCCTGGTTAAATTTGAGCCTAACCTAACCTAACCTAACCTAACCTAACCTAACCAACGTAACCTAACCTAACCTCCCCAAATTGCAGGTACTGTAACCTATCGTGGATTAGAGTGATTTACGATCAAGTTTATGTGAGAAAACGAAATTTGGAGTCTCCTGGTTAAATTTGAGCCTAACCTAACCTAACCTAACCTAACCTAACCAACGTAACCTAACCTAACCTCCCCAAATTGCAGGTACTGTAACCTATCGTGGATTAGAGTGATTTACGATCAAGTTTATGTGAGAAAACGAAATTTGGAGTCTCCTGGTTAAATTTGAGCCTAACCTAACCTAACCTAACCTAACCTAACCTAACCAACGTAACCTAACCTAACCTCCCCAAATTGCAGGTACTGTAACCTATCGTGGATTAGAGTGATTTACGATCAAGTTTATGTGAGAAAACGAAATTTGGAGTCTCCTGGTTAAATTTGAGCCTAACCTAACCTAACCTAACCTAACCAACGTAACCTAACCTAACCTCCCCAAATTGCAGGTACTGTAACCTATCGTGGATTAGAGTGATTTACGATCAAGTTTATGTGAGAAAACGAAATTTGGAGTCTCCTGGTTAAATTTGAGCCTAACCTAACCTAACCTAACCTAACCTAACCTAACCAACGTAACCTAACCTAACCTCCCCAAATTGCAGGTACTGTAACCTATCGTGGATTAGAGTGATTTACGATCAAGTTTATGTGAGAAAACGAAATTTGGAGTCTCCTGGTTAAATTTGAGCCTAACCTAACCTAACCTAACCTAACCTAACCTAACCAACGTAACCTAACCTAACCTCCCCAAATTGCAGGTACTGTAACCTATCGTGGATTAGAGTGATTTACGATCAAGTTTATGTGAGAAAACGAAATTTGGAGTCTCCTGGTTAAATTTGAGCCTAACCTAACCTAACCTAACCTAACCTAACCAACGTAACCTAACCTAACCTCCCCAAATTGCAGGTACTGTAACCTATCGTGGATTAGAGTGATTTACGATCAAGTTTATGTGAGAAAACGAAATTTGGAGTCTCCTGGTTAAATTTGAGCCTAACCTAACCTAACCTAACCTAACCTAACCTAACCAACGTAACCTAACCTAACCTCCCCAAATTGCAGGTACTGTAACCTATCGTGGATTAGAGTGATTTACGATCAAGTTTATGTGAGAAAACGAAATTTGGAGTCTCCTGGTTAAATTTGAGCCTAACCTAACCTAACCTAACCTAACCTAACCTAACCAACGTAACCTAACCTAACCTCCCCAAATTGCAGGTACTGTAACCTATCGTGGATTAGAGTGATTTACGATCAAGTTTATGTGAGAAAACGAAATTTGGAGTCTCCTGGTTAAATTTGAGCCTAACCTAACCTAACCTAACCTAACCTAACCTAACCAACGTAACCTAACCTAACCTCCCCAAATTGCAGGTACTGTAACCTATCGTGGATTAGAGTGATTTACGATCAAGTTTATGTGAGAAAACGAAATTTGGAGTCTCCTGGTTAAATTTGAGCCTAACCTAACCTAACCTAACCTAACCTAACCTAACCAACGTAACCTAACCTAACCTCCCCAAATTGCAGGTACTGTAACCTATCGTGGATTAGAGTGATTTACGATCAAGTTTATGTGAGAAAACGAAATTTGGAGTCTCCTGGTTAAATTTGAGCCTAACCTAACCTAACCTAACCTAACCTAACCTAACCAACGTAACCTAACCTAACCTCCCCAAATTGCAGGTACTGTAACCTATCGTGGATTAGAGTGATTTACGATCAAGTTTATGTGAGAAAACGAAATTTGGAGTCTCCTGGTTAAATTTGAGCCTAACCTAACCTAACCTAACCTAACCTAACCTAACCAACGTAACCTAACCTAACCTCCCCAAATTGCAGGTACTGTAACCTATCGTGGATTAGAGTGATTTACGATCAAGTTTATGTGAGAAAACGAAATTTGGAGTCTCCTGGTTAAATTTGAGCCTAACCTAACCTAACCTAACCTAACCTAACCGAACCGAACCTAACCAACGTAACCTAACCTAACCTCCCCAAATTGCAGGTACTGTAACCTATCGTGGATTAGAGTGATTTACGATCAAGTTTATGTGAGAAAACGAAATTTGGAGTCTCCTGGTTAAATTTGAGCCTAACCTAACCTAACCTAACCTAACCTAACCTAACCAACGTAACCTAACCTAACCTCCCCAAATTGCAGGTACTGTAACCTATCGTGGATTAGAGTGATTTACGATCAAGTTTATGTGAGAAAACGAAATTTGGAGTCTCCTGGTTAAATTTGAGCCTAACCTAACCTAACCTAACCTAACCTAACCTAACCAACGTAACCTAACCTAACCTCCCCAAATTGCAGGTACTGTAACCTATCGTGGATTAGAGTGATTTACGATCAAGTTTATGTGAGAAAACGAAATTTGGAGTCTCCTGGTTAAATTTGAGCCTAACCTAACCTAACCTAACCTAACCTAACCTAACCAACGTAACCTAACCTAACCTCCCCAAATTGCAGGTACTGTAACCTATCGTGGATTAGAGTGATTTACGATCAAGTTTATGTGAGAAAACGAAATTTGGAGTCTCCTGGTTAAATTTGAGCCTAACCTAACCTAACCTAACCTAACCTAACCTAACCAACGTAACCTAACCTAACCTCCCCAAATTGCAGGTACTGTAACCTATCGTGGATTAGAGTGATTTACGATCAAGTTTATGTGAGAAAACGAAATTTGGAGTCTCCTGGTTAAATTTGAGCCTAACCTAACCTAACCTAACCTAACCTAACCTAACCAACGTAACCTAACCTAACCTCCCCAAATTGCAGGTACTGTAACCTATCGTGGATTAGAGTGATTTACGATCAAGTTTATGTGAGAAAACGAAATTTGGAGTCTCCTGGTTAAATTTGAGCCTAACCTAACCTAACCTAACCTAACCTAACCTAACCAACGTAACCTAACCTAACCTCCCCAAATTGCAGGTACTGTAACCTATCGTGGATGAGAGTGATTTACGATCAAGTTTATGTGAGAAAACGAAATTTGGAGTCTCCTGGTTAAATTTGAGCCTAACCTAACCTAACCTAACCTAACCTAACCTAACCAACGTAACCTAACCTAACCTCCCCAAATTGCAGGTACTGTAACCTATCGTGGATTAGAGTGATTTACGATCAAGTTTATGTGAGAAAACGAAATTTGGAGTCTCCTGGTTAAATTTGAGCCTAACCTAACCTAACCTAACCTAACCTAACCTAACCAACGTAACCTAACCTAACCTCCCCAAATTGCAGGTACTGTAACCTATCGTGGATTAGAGTGATTTACGATCAAGTTTATGTGAGAAAACGAAATTTGGAGTCTCCTGGTTAAATTTGAGCCTAACCTAACCTAACCTAACCTAACAGAACCGAACCTAACCAACGTAACCTAACCTAACCTCCCCAAATTGCAGGTACTGTAACCTATCGTGGATTAGAGTGATTTACGATCAAGTTTATGTGAGAAAACGAAATTTGGAGTCTCCTGGTTAAATTTGAGCCTAACCTAACCTAACCTAACCTAACCTAACCTAACCAACGTAACCTAACCTAACCTCCCCAAATTGCAGGTACTGTAACCTATCGTGGATTAGAGTGATTTACGATCAAGTTTATGTGAGAAAACGAAATTTGGAGTCTCCTGGTTAAATTTGAGCCTAATCTAACCTAACCTAACCTAACCTAACCTAACCTAACCTAACCAACGTAACCTAACCTAACCTCCCCAAATTGCAGGTACTGTAACCTATCGTGGATTAGAGTGATTTACGATCAAGTTTATGTGAGAAAACGAAATTTGGAGTCTCCTGGTTAAATTTGAGCCTAACCTAACCTAACCTAACCTAACCTAACCTAACCAACGTAACCTAACCTAACCTCCCCAAATTGCAGGTACTGTAACCTATCGTGGATTAGAGTGATTTACGATCAAGTTTATGTGAGAAAACGAAATTTGGAGTCTCCTGGTTAAATTTGAGCCTAACCTAACCTAACCTAACCTAACCTAACCTAACCAACGTAACCTAACCTAACCTCCCCAAATTGCAGGTACTGTAACCTATCGTGGATTAGAGTGATTTACGATCAAGTTTATGTGAGAAAACGAAATTTGGAGTCTCCTGGTTAAATTTGAGCCTAACCTAACCTAACCTAACCTAACCTAACCGAACCGAACCTAACCAACGTAACCTAACCTAACCTCCCCAAATTGCAGGTACTGTAACCTATCGTGGATTAGAGTGATTTACGATCAAGTTTATGTGAGAAAACGAAATTTGGAGTCTCCTGGTTAAATTTGAGCCTAACCTAACCTAACCTAACCTAACCTAACCTAACCAACGTAACCTAACCTAACCTCCCCAAATTGCAGGTACTGTAACCTATCGTGGATTAGAGTGATTTACGATCAAGTTTATGTGAGAAAACGAAATTTGGAGTCTCCTGGTTAAATTTGAGCCTAACCTAACCTAACCTAACCTAACCTAACCTAACCAACGTAACCTAACCTAACCTCCCCAAATTGCAGGTACTGTAACCTATCGTGGATTAGAGTGATTTACGATCAAGTTTATGTGAGAAAACGAAATTTGGAGTCTCCTGGTTAAATTTGAGCCTAACCTAACCTAACCTAACCTAACCTAACCTAACCAACGTAACCTAACCTAACCTCCCCAAATTGCAGGTACTGTAACCTATCGTGGATTAGAGTGATTTACGATCAAGTTTATGTGAGAAAACGAAATTTGGAGTCTCCTGGTTAAATTTGAGCCTAACCTAACCTAACCTAACCTAACCAACGTAACCTAACCTAACCTCCCCAAATTGCAGGTACTGTAACCTATCGTGGATTAGAGTGATTTACGATCAAGTTTATGTGAGAAAACGAAATTTGGAGTCTCCTGGTTAAATTTGAGCCTAACCTAACCTAACCTAACCTAACCTAACCGAACCGAACCTAACCAACGTAACCTAACCTAACCTCCCCAAATTGCAGGTACTGTAACCTATCGTGGATTAGAGTGATTTACGATCAAGTTTATGTGAGAAAACGAAATTTGGAGTCTCCTGGTTAAATTTGAGCCTAACCTAACCTAACCTAACCTAACCTAACCTAACCAACGTAACCTAACCTAACCTCCCCAAATTGCAGGTACTGTAACCTATCGTGGATTAGAGTGATTTACGATCAAGTTTATGTGAGAAAACGAAATTTGGAGTCTCCTGGTTAAATTTGAGCCTAACCTAACCTAACCTAACCTAACCTAACCGAACCGAACCTAACCAACGTAACCTAACCTAACCTCCCCAAATTGCAGGTACTGTAACCTATCGTGGATTAGAGTGATTTACGATCAAGTTTATGTGAGAAAACGAAATTTGGAGTCTCCTGGTTAAATTTGAGCCTAACCTAACCTAACCTAACCTAACCTAACCTAACCAACGTAACCTAACCTAACCTCCCCAAATTGCAGGTACTGTAACCTATCGTGGATTAGAGTGATTTACGATCAAGTTTATGTGAGAAAACGAAATTTGGAGTCTCCTGGTTAAATTTGAGCCTAACCTAACCTAACCTAACCTAACCTAACCTAACCAACGTAACCTAACCTAACCTCCCCAAATTGCAGGTACTGTAACCTATCGTGGATTAGAGTGATTTACGATCAAGTTTATGTGAGAAAACGAAATTTGGAGTCTCCTGGTTAAATTTGAGCCTAACCTAACCTAACCTAACCTAACCTAACCTAACCAACGTAACCTAACCTAACCTCCCCAAATTGCAGGTACTGTAACCTATCGTGGATTAGAGTGATTTACGATCAAGTTTATGTGAGAAAACGAAATTTGGAGTCTCCTGGTTAAATTTGAGCCTAACCTAACCTAACCTAACCTAACCTAACCTAACCAACGTAACCTAACCTAACCTCCCCAAATTGCAGGTACTGTAACCTATCGTGGATTAGAGTGATTTACGATCAAGTTTATGTGAGAAAACGAAATTTGGAGTCTCCTGGTTAAATTTGAGCCTAACCTAACCTAACCTAACCTAACCTAACCGAACCGAACCTAACCAACGTAACCTAACCTAACCTCCCCAAATTGCAGGTACTGTAACCTATCGTGGATTAGAGTGATTTACGATCAAGTTTATGTGAGAAAACGAAATTTGGAGTCTCCTGGTTAAATTTGAGCCTAACCTAACCTAACCTAACCTAACCTAACCTAACCAACGTAACCTAACCTAACCTCCCCAAATTGCAGGTACTGTAACCTATCGTGGATTAGAGTGATTTACGATCAAGTTTATGTGAGAAAACGAAATTTGGAGTCTCCTGGTTAAATTTGAGCCTAACCTAACCTAACCTAACCTAACCTAACCTAACCAACGTAACCTAACCTAACCTCCCCAAATTGCAGGTACTGTAACCTATCGTGGATTAGAGTGATTTACGATCAAGTTTATGTGAGAAAACGAAATTTGGAGTCTCCTGGTTAAATTTGAGCCTAACCTAACCTAACCTAACCTAACCTAACCTAACCAACGTAACCTAACCTAACCTCCCCAAATTGCAGGTACTGTAACCTATCGTGGATTAGAGTGATTTACGATCAAGTTTATGTGAGAAAACGAAATTTGGAGTCTCCTGGTTAAATTTGAGCCTAACCTAACCTAACCTAACCTAACCTAACCTAACCAACGTAACCTAACCTAACCTCCCCAAATTGCAGGTACTGTAACCTATCGTGGATTAGAGTGATTTACGATCAAGTTTATGTGAGAAAACGAAATTTGGAGTCTCCTGGTTAAATTTGAGCCTAACCTAACCTAACCTAACCTAACCTAACCTAACCAACGTAACCTAACCTAACCTCCCCAAATTGCAGGTACTGTAACCTATCGTGGATTAGAGTGATTTACGATCAAGTTTATGTGAGAAAACGAAATTTGGAGTCTCCTGGTTAAATTTGAGCCTAACCTAACCTAACCTAACCTAACCTAACCTAACCAACGTAACCTAACCTAACCTCCCCAAATTGCAGGTACTGTAACCTATCGTGGATTAGAGTGATTTACGATCAAGTTTATGTGAGAAAACGAAATTTGGAGTCTCCTGGTTAAATTTGAGCCTAACCTAACCTAACCTAACCTAACCTAACCTAACCAACGTAACCTAACCTAACCTCCCCAAATTGCAGGTACTGTAACCTATCGTGGATTAGAGTGATTTACGATCAAGTTTATGTGAGAAAACGAAATTTGGAGTCTCCTGGTTAAATTTGAGCCTAACCTAACCTAACCTAACCTAACCTAACCTAACCAACGTAACCTAACCTAACCTCCCCAAATTGCAGGTACTGTAACCTATCGTGGATTAGAGTGATTTACGATCAAGTTTATGTGAGAAAACGAAATTTGGAGTCTCCTGGTTAAATTTGAGCCTAACCTAACCTAACCTAACCTAACCTAACCTAACCAACGTAACCTAACCTAACCTCCCCAAATTGCAGGTACTGTAACCTATCGTGGATTAGAGTGATTTACGATCAAGTTTATGTGAGAAAACGAAATTTGGAGTCTCCTGGTTAAATTTGAGCCTAACCTAACCTAACCTAACCTAACCTAACCAACGTAACCTAACCTAACCTCCCCAAATTGCAGGTACTGTAACCTATCGTGGATTAGAGTGATTTACGATCAAGTTTATGTGAGAAAACGAAATTTGGAGTCTCCTGGTTAAATTTGAGCCTAACCTAACCTAACCTAACCTAACCTAACCTAACCTAACCTAACCAACGTAACCTAACCTAACCTCCCCAAATTGCAGGTACTGTAACCTATCGTGGATTAGAGTGATTTACGATCAAGTTTATGTGAGAAAACGAAATTTGGAGTCTCCTGGTTAAATTTGAGCCTAACCTAACCTAACCTAACCTAACCTAACCTAACCAACGTAACCTAACCTAACCTCCCCAAATTGCAGGTACTGTAACCTATCGTGGATTAGAGTGATTTACGATCAAGTTTATGTGAGAAAACGAAATTTGGAGTCTCCTGGTTAAATTTGAGCCTAACCTAACCTAACCTAACCTAACCTAACCTAACCAACGTAACCTAACCTAACCTCCCCAAATTGCAGGTACTGTAACCTATCGTGGATTAGAGTGATTTACGATCAAGTTTATGTGAGAAAACGAAATTTGGAGTCTCCTGGTTAAATTTGAGCCTAACCTAACCTAACCTAACCTAACCTAACCTAACCAACGTAACCTAACCTAACCTCCCCAAATTGCAGGTACTGTAACCTATCGTGGATTAGAGTGATTTACGATCAAGTTTATGTGAGAAAACGAAATTTGGAGTCTCCTGGTTAAATTTGAGCCTAACCTAACCTAACCTAACCTAACCTAACCTAACCTAACCTAAACAACGTAACCTAACCTAACCTCCCCAAATTGCAGGTACTGTAACCTATCGTGGATTAGAGTGATTTACGATCAAGTTTATGTGAGAAAACGAAATTTGGAGTCTCCTGGTTAAATTTGAGCCTAACCTAACCTAACCTAACCTAACCTAACCTAACCAACGTAACCTAACCTAACCTCCCCAAATTGCAGGTACTGTAACCTATCGTGGATTAGAGTGATTTACGATCAAGTTTATGTGAGAAAACGAAATTTGGAGTCTCCTGGTTAAATTTGAGCCTAACCTAACCTAACCTAACCTAACCTAACCAACATAACCTAACCTAACCTCCCCAAATTGCAGGTACTGTAACCTATCGTGGATTAGAGTGATTTACGATCAAGTTTATGTGAGAAAACGAAATTTGGAGTCTCCTGGTTAAATTTGAGCCTAACCTAACCTAACCTAACCTAACCTAACCAACGTAACCTAACCTAACCTCCCCAAATTGCAGGTACTGTAACCTATCGTGGATTAGAGTGATTTACGATCAAGTTTATGTGAGAAAACGAAATTTGGAGTCTCCTGGTTAAATTTGAGCCTAACCTAACCTAACCTAACCTAACCTAACCTAACCTAACCTAACCAACGTAACCTAACCTAACCTCCCCAAATTGCAGGTACTGTAACCTATCGTGGATTAGAGTGATTTACGATCAAGTTTATGTGAGAAAACGAAATTTGGAGTCTCCTGGCTAAATTTGAGCCTAACCTAACCTAACCTAACCTAACCTAACCTAACCAACGTAACCTAACCTAACCTCCCCAAATTGCAGGTACTGTAACCTATCGTGGATTAGAGTGATTTACGATCAAGTTTATGTGAGAAAACGAAATTTGGAGTCTCCTGGTTAAATTTGAGCCTAACCTAACCTAACCTAACCTAACCTAACCTAACCAACGTAACCTAACCTAACCTCCCCAAATTGCAGGTACTGTAACCTATCGTGGATTAGAGTGATTTACGATCAAGTTTATGTGAGAAAACGAAATTTGGAGTCTGCTGGTTAAATTTGAGCCTAACCTAACCTAACCTAACCTAACCTAACCTAACCTAACCTAACCAACGTAACCTAACCTAACCTCCCCAAATTGCAGGTACTGTAACCTATCGTGGATTAGAGTGATTTACGATCAAGTTTATGTGAGAAAACGAAATTTGGAGTCTCCTGGTTAAATTTGAGCCTAACCTAACCTAACCTAACCTAACCTAACCTAACCTAACCTAACCAACGTAACCTAACCTAACCTCCCCAAATTGCAGGTACTGTAACCTATCGTGGATTAGAGTGATTTACGATCAAGTTTATGTGAGAAAACGAAATTTGGAGTCTCCTGGTTAAATTTGAGCCTAACCTAACCTAACCTAACCTAACCTAACCTCGTAACCTAACCTAACCTCCCCAAATTGCAGGTACTGTAACCTATCGTGGATTAGAGTGATTTACGATCAAGTTTATGTGAGAAAACGAAATTTGGAGTCTCCTGGTTAAATTTGAGCCTAACCTAACCTAACCTAACCTAACTAAACCTAACCAACGTAACCTAACCTAACCTCCCCAAATTGCAGGTACTGTAACCTATCGTGGATTAGAGTGATTTACGATCAAGTTTATGTGAGAAAACGAAATTTGGAGTCTCCTGGTTAAATTTGAGCCTAACCTAACCTAACCTAACCTAACCTAACCTAACAAACGTAACCTAACCTAACCTCCCCAAATTGCAGGTACTGTAACCTATCGTGGATTAGAGTGATTTACGATCAAGTTTATGTGAGAAAACGAAATTTGGAGTCTCCTGGTTAAATTTGAGCCTAACCTAACCTAACCTAACCTAACCTATCCTAACCTAACCAACGTAACCTAACCTAACCTCCCCAAATTGCAGGTACTGTAACCTATCGTGGATTAGAGTGATTTACGATCAAGTTTATGTGAGAAAACGAAATTTGGAGTCTCCTGGTTAAATTTGAGCCTAACCTAACCTAACCTAACCAACGTAACCTAACCTAACCTCCCCAAATTGCAGGTACTGTAACCTATCGTGGATTAGAGTGATTTACGATCAAGTTTATGTGAGAAAACGAAATTTGGAGTCTCCTGGTTAAATTTGAGCCTAACCTAACCTAACCTAACCTAACCTAACCTAACCTAACCTAACCAACGTAACCTAACCTAACCTCCCCAAATTGCAGGTACTGTAACCTATCGTGGATTAGAGTGATTTACGATCAAGTTTATGTGAGAAAACGAAATTTGGAGTCTCCTGGTTAAATTTGAGCCTAACCTAACCTAACCTAACCTAACCTAACCTAACCTAACCTAACCAACGTAACCTAACCTAACCTCCACAAATTGCAGGTACTGTAACCTATCGTGGATTAGAGTGATTTACGATCAAGTTTATGTGAGAAAACGAAATTTGGAGTCTCCTGGTTAAATTTGAGCCTAACCTAACCTAACCTAACCTAACCTAACCTAACCAACGTAACCTAACCTAACCTCCCATAATTGCAGGTACTGTAACCTATCGTGGATTAGAGTGATTTACGATCAAGTTTATGTGAGAAAACGAAATTTGGAGTCTCCTGGTTAAATTTGAGCCTAACCTAACCTAACCTAACCTAACCTAACCTAACCAACGTAACCTAACCTAACCTCCCCAAATTGCAGGTACTGTAACCTATCGTGGATTAGAGTGATTTACGATCAAGTTTATGTGAGAAAACGAAATTTGGAGTCTCCTGGTTAAATTTGAGCCTAACCTAACCTAACCTAACCTAACCTAACCTAACCAACGTAACCTAACCTAACCTCCCCAAATTGCAGGTACTGTAACCTATCGTGGATTAGAGTGATTTACGATCAAGTTTATGTGAGAAAACGAAATTTGGAGTCTCCTGGTTAAATTTGAGCCTAACCTAACCTAACCTAACCTAACCTAACCTAACCTAACCTAACCAACGTAACCTAACCTAACCTCCCCAAATTGCAGGTACTGTAACCTATCGTGGATTAGAGTGATTTACGATCAAGTTTATGTGAGAAAACGAAATTTGGAGTCTCCTGGTTAAATTTGAGCCTAACCTAACCTAACCTAACCTAACCACCTTAACCTAACCTAACCTCCCCAAATTGCAGGTACTGTAACCTATCGTGGATTAGAGTGATTTACGATCAAGTTTATGTGAGAAAACGAAATTTGGAGTCTCCTGGTTAAATTTGAGCCTAACCTAACCTAACCTAACCTAACCTAACCTAACCAACGTAACCTAACCTAACCTCCCCAAATTGCAGGTACTGTAACCTATCGTGGATTAGAGTGATTTACGATCAAGTTTATGTGAGAAAACGAAATTTGGAGTCTCCTGGTTAAATTTGAGCCTAACCTAACCTAACCTAACCTAACCTAACCAACGTAACCTAACCTAACCTCCCCAAATTGCAGGTACTGTAACCTATCGTGGATTAGAGTGATTTACGATCAAGTTTATGTGAGAAAACGAAATTTGGAGTCTCCTGGTTAAATTTGAGCCTAACCTAACCTAACCTAACCTAACCTAACCTAACCTAACCTAACCAACGTAACCTAACCTAACCTCCCCAAATTGCAGGTACTGTAACCTATCGTGGATTAGAGTGATTTACGATCAAGTTTATGTGAGAAAACGAAATTTGGAGTCTCCTGGTTAAATTTGAGCCTAACCTAACCTAACCTAACCTAACCTAACCTAACCTAACCTAACCAACGTAACCTAACCTAACCTCCCCAAATTGCAGGTACTGTAACCTATCGTGGATTAGAGTGATTTACGATCAAGTTTATGTGAGAAAACGAAATTTGGAGTCTCCTGGTTAAATTTGAGCCTAACCTAACCTAACCTAACCTAACCTAACCTAACCAACGTAACCTAACCTAACCTCCCCAAATTGCAGGTACTGTAACCTATCGTGGATTAGAGTGATTTACGATCAAGTTTATGTGAGAAAACGAAATTTGGAGTCTCCTGGTTAAATTTGAGCCTAACCTAACCTAACCTAACCTAACCTAACCTAACCAACGTAACCTAACCTAACCTCCCCAAATTGCAGGTACTGTAACCTATCGTGGATTAGAGTGATTTACGATCAAGTTTATGTGAGAAAACGAAATTTGGAGTCTCCTGGTTAAATTTGAGCCTAACCTAACCTAACCTAACCTAACCTAACCTAACCTAACCTAACCAACGTAACCTAACCTAACCTCCCCAAATTGCAGGTACTGTAACCTATCGTGGATTAGAGTGATTTACGATCAAGTTTATGTGAGAAAACGAAATTTGGAGTCTGCTGTTTAAATTTGAGCCTAACCTAACCTAACCTAACCTAACCTAACCTAACCAACGTAACCTAACCTAACCTCCCTAAATTGCAGGTACTGTAACCTATCGTGGATTAGAGTGATTTACGATCAAGTTTATGTGAGAAAACGAAATTTGGAGTCTCCTGGTTAAATTTGAGCCTAACCTAACCTAACCTAACCTAACCTAACCAACGTAACCTAACCTAACCTCCCCAAATTGCAGGTACTGTAACCTATCGTGGATTAGATTGATTTACGATCAAGTTTATGTGAGAAAACGAAATTTGGAGTCTCCTGGTTAAATTTGAGCCTAACCTAACCTAACCTAACCTCCCCAAATTGCAGGTACTGTAACCTATCGTGGATTAGAGTGATTTACGATCAAGTTTATGTGAGAAAACGAAATTTGGAGTCTCCTGGTTAAATTTGAGCCTGCCCTAACCTAACCTAACCTAACCTAACCTAACCTAACCAACGTAACCTAACCTAACCTCACCAAAATGCAGGTACTATAACCTATCGTGGATTAGAGTGATTTACGATCAAGTTTATGTGAGAAAACGAAATTTGGAGTCTCCTGGTTAAATTTGAGCCTAACCTAACCTAACCTAACCTAACCTACCCTAACCAACGTAACCTAACCTAACCTCCCCAAATTGCAGGTACTGTAACCTATCGTGGATTAGAGTGATTTACGATCAAGTTTATGTGAGAAAACGCAATTTGGAGTCTCCTGGTTAAATTTGAGCCTAACCTAACCTAAACTAACCTAACCTAACCTCCCCAAATTGCAGGTATTGTAACCTATCGTGGATTAGAGTGATTTACGATCAAGTTTATGTGAGAAAACGAAATTTGGAGTCTCCTGCTTAAATTTGAGCCTAACCTAACCTAACCTAACCTAACCTAACCTAACCAACGTAACCTAACCTAACCTCCCCAAATTGCAGGTACTGTAACCTATCGTGGATTACAGTGATTACCGATCAAGTTTATGTGAGAAAACGAAATTTGGAGTCTCCTGGTTAAATTTGAGCCTAACCTAACCTAACCTAACCTAACCTAACCTAACCAACGAAACCTAACCTAACCTCCCCAAATTGCAGGTACTGTAACCTATCGAGGATTATAGTGATTTACGATCAAGTTTATGTGAGAAAACGAAATTTGGAGTCTCCTGGTTAAATTTGAGCCTAACCTAACCTAACCTAACCTAACCTAACCTAACCTAACCAACGTAACCTAACCTAACCTCCCCAAATTGCAGGTACTGTAACCTATCGTGGATTAGAGAGATTTACGATCAAGTTTATGTGAGAAAACGAAATTTGGAGTCTCCTGGTTAAATTTGAGCCTAACCTAACCTAACCTAACCTAACCTAACCAACGTAACCTAACCTAACCTCCCCAAATTGCAGGTACTGTAACCTATCGTGGATTAGAGTGATTTACGATCAAGTTTATGTGAGAAAACGAAATTTGGAGTCTCCTGGTTAAATTTGAGCCTAACCTAACCTAACCTAACCTAACCTAACCTAACCTAACCTAACCTAACCAACGTAACCTAACCTAACCTCCCCAAAATGCAGGTATTATAACCGATCGTGGATTAGAGTGATTTACGATCAAGTTTATGTGAGAAAACGAAATTTGGAGTCTCCTGATTAAATTTGAGCCTAACCTAACCTATCCTAACCTAACCTAACCTAACCTAACCTAACCAACGTAACCTAACCTAACCTCCCCAAAATGCAGGTACTATAACCTATCGTGGATTAGAGTGATTTACGATCAAGTTTATGTGAGAAAACGAAATTTGGAGTCTCCTGGTTAAATTTGAGCCTAACCTAACCTAACCTAGCCTAACCTAACCTAGCCAACGTAACCTAACCTAACCTCCCCAAATTGCAGGTACTGTAACCTATCGTGGATTAGAGTGATTTACGATCAAGTTTATGTGAGAAAACGAAATTTGGAGTCTCCTGGTTAAATTTGAGCCTAACCTAACCTAACCTAACCTAACCTAACCTAACCAACGTAACCTAACCTAACCTCACCAAATTGCAGGTACTGTAACCTATCGTGGATTAGAGTGATTTACGATTAAGTTTATGTGAGAAAACGAAATTTGGAGTCTCATGGTTAAATTTGAGCCTAACCTAACTTAACCTAACCTAACCTAACCTAACCAACGTAACCTAACCTAACCTCCCCAAATTGCAGGTACTGCAACCTTCGTGGATTAAAGTGATTTACGATCAAATTTATGTGAGAAAACGAAATTTGGAGTCTCCTGGTTAAATTTGAGCCTAACCTAACCTAACCTAACCAACGTAACCTAACCTAACCTCCCCAAATTGCAGGTACTGTAACCTATCGTGGATTAGAGTGATTTACGATCAAGTTTATGTGAGAAAACGAAATTTGGAGTCTCCTGGTTAAATTTGAGCCTAACCTAACCTAACCTAACCTAACCTAACCAACGTAACCTAACCTAACCTCTCCAAATTGCAGGTACTGTAACCTATCGTGGATTAGAGTGATTTACGATCAAGTTTATGTGAGAAAACGAAATTTGGAGTCTCCTGGTTAAATTTGAGCCTAACCTAACCTAACCTAACCTAACCTAATCAACGTAACCTAACCTAACCTCCCCAAATTGCAGGTACTGTAACCTATCGTGGATTAGAGTGATTTACGATCAAGTTTATGTGAGAAAACGAAATTTGGAGTCTCCTGGTTAAATTTGAGCCTAACCTAACCTAACCTAACCTAACCTAACCAACGTAACCTAACCTAACCTCCCCAAAATGCAGGTACTATAACCTATCGTGGATTAGAGTGATTTACGATGAAGTTTATGTGAGAAAACGAAATTTGGAGTCTCCTGGTTAAATTTGAGCCTAACCTAACCTAACCTAACCTAACCTAACCTAACCAACGTAACCTAACCTAACCTCCCCAAATTGCAGGTACTGTAACCTATCGTGGATTAGAGTGATTTACGATCAAGTTTATGTGAGAAAAAGAAATTTGGAGTCTCCTGGTTAAATTTGAGCCTAACCTAACCTAACCTAACCTAACCTAACCTAACCAACGTAACCTAACCTAACCTCCCCAAATTGCAGGTACTGTAACCTATCGTGGATTAGAGTGATTTACGATCAAGTTTATGTGAGAAAACGAAATTTGGAGTCTCCTGGTTAAATTTGAGCCTAACCTAACCTAACCTAACCTAACCTAACCAAACCTAACCTAACCTAACCAATGTAACCTAACCTAACCTCCCCAAATTGCAGGTACTGTAACCTATCGTGGATTAGAGTGATTTACGATCAAGTTTATGTGAGAAAACGAAATTTGGAGTCTCCTGGTTAAATTTGAGCCTAACCTAACCTAACCTAACCTAACCTAACCTAACTTAACCTAACCAACGTAACCTAACCTAACCTCCCCAAATTGCAGGTACTGTAACCTATCGTGGATTAGAGTGATTTACGATCAAGTTTATGTGAGAAAACGAAATTTGGAGTCTCCTGGTTAAATTTGAGCCTAACCTAACCTAACCTAACCTAACCTAACCAACGTAACCTAACCTAACCTCCCCAAATTGCAGGTACTGCAACCTATCGTGGATTAGAGTGATTTACGATCAAGTTTATGTGAGAAAACGAAATTTAGAGTCTCCTGGTTAAATTTGAGCCTAACCTAACCTAACCTAACCTAACCTAACCTAACCTAACCTAACCAACGTAACCTAACCTAATCTCCCCAAAATGCAGGTACTATAACCTATTGTGGATTAGAGTGATTTACGATCAAGTTTATGTGAGAAAACGAAATTTGGAGTCTCCTGGTTAAATTTGAGCCTAACCTAACCTAACCTAACCTAACCTAACCAACGTAACCTAACCAAACCTCCCCAAATTGCAGGTACTGTAACCTATCGTGGATTAGAGTGATTTACGATCAAGTTTATGTGAGAAAACGAAATATGGAGTCTCCTGATTAAATTTAAAGCCTAACCTAACCTAACCTAACCTAACCAACGTAACGTAACCTAACCTCCCCAAATTGCAGGTACTGTAACCTATCGTGGATTAGAGTGATTTACGATCAAGTTTATGTGAGAAAACGAAATTTGGAGTCTCCTGGTTAAATTTGAGCCTAACCTAACCTAACCTAACCTAACCTAACCAACGTAACCTAACCTAACCTCCCCAAATTGCAGGTACTGTAACCTATCGTGGATTAGAGTGATTTACGATCAAGTTTATGTGAGAAAACGAAATTTGGAGTCTCCTGGTTAAATTTGAGCCTAACCTAACCTAACCTAACCTAACCTAACCAACTTAACCTAACCTAACCTCCCCAAATTGAAGGTACTGTAACCTATCGTGGATTAGAGTGATTTAATATCTAGTTTATGTGAGAAAACGAAATTTGGAGTCTCCTGGTTAAATTTGAGCCTAACCTAACCTAACCTAACCAACGTAACCTAACCTAACCACCCCAAATTGCAGATACTGTAACCTATCGTGGATTAGAGTGATTTACGATCAAGTTTATGTGAGAAAACGAAATTTGGAGTCTCCTGGTTAAATTTGAGCCTAACCTAACCTAACCTAACCTAACCAACGTAACCTAACCTAACCTCCCCAAATTGCAGGTACTGTAACCTATCGTGGATTAGAGTGATTTACGATCAAGTTTATGTGAGAAAACGCAATTTGGAGTCTCCTGGTTAAATTTGAGCCTAACCTAACTTAACCTAACCTAACCTAACCTAACCAACGTAACCTAACCTAACCTCCCCAAATTGCAGGTACTGTAACCTATCGTGGATTAGAGTGATTTACGATCAAGTTTATGTGAGAAAACGAAATTTGGAGTCTCCTGGTTAAATTTGAACCTAACCTAACCTAACCTAACCTAACCTAACCTAACCAACGAAACCAAACCTAACCTCCCCAAATTGCAGGTACTGTAACCTATCGTGGATTAGAGTGATTTACGATCAAGTTTATGTGAGAAAACGAAATTTGGAGTTTCCTGGTTAAATTTGAGCCTAACCTAACCTAACCTAACCTAACCTATCCTAACCTAACCAACGTAACCTAACCTAACCTCCCCAAATTGCAGGTACTGTAACCTATCGTGGATTAGAGTGATTTACGATCAAGTTTATGTGAGAAAACGAAATTTGGAGTCTCCTGGTTAAATTTGAGCCTAACCTAACCTAACCTAACCTAACCTAACCTAACCTAACCTAACCAACGTAACCTAACCTAAACTCCCCAAATTGCAGGTACTGTAACCTATCGTGGATTAGAGTGATTTACGATCAAATTTATGTGAGAAAACGAAATTTGGAGTCTCCTGGTTAAATTTGAGCCTAACCTAACCTAACCAACGTAACTTCACCTAACCTCCCCAAATTGCAGGTACTGTAACCTATCGTGGATTAGAGTGATTTACGATCAAGTTTATGTGAGAAAACGAAATTTGGAGTCTCCTGGTTAAATTTGAGCCTAACCTAACCTAACCTAACTAAACCTAACCTAACCTAACCTAACCTAACCAACGTAACGTGACCTAACCACCCCAAATTGCAGGTACTGTAACCTATCGTGGATTAGAGTGATTTACGATCAAGTTTATGTGAGAAAACGAAATTTGGAGTCTCCTGGTTAAATTTGAGCCTAACCTAACCTAACCTAACCTAACCTAACCTAACCAACGTAACCTAACCTAACCTCCCCAAATTGCAGGTACTGTAACTTATCGTGGATTAGGGTGATTTACGATCAAGTTTATGTGAGAAAACGAAATTTGGAGTCTCCTGGTTAAATTTGAGCCTAACCTAACCTAACCTAACCTAACCTAACCAACGTAACCTAACCTAACCTCCCCAAATTGCAGGTACTGTAACCTATCGTGGATTAGAGTGATTTACGATCAAGTTTATGTGAGAAAACGAAATTTGGAGTCTCCTGGTTAAATTTGAGCCTAACCTAACCTAACCTAACCTAACCTAACCTAACCTAACCAACGAAACCAAACCTAACCTCCCCAAATTGCAGGTACTGTAACCTATCGTGGATTAGAGTGATTTACGATCAAGTTTATGTGAGAAAACGAAATTTGGAGTTTCCTGGTTAAATTTGAGCCTAACCTAACCTAACCTAACCTAACCTATCCTAACCTAACCAACGTAACCTAACCTAACCTCCCCAAATTGCAGGTACTGTAACCTATCGTGGATTAGAGTGATATACGATCAAGTTTATGTGAGAAAACGAAATTTGGAGTCTCCTGGTTAAATTTGAGCCTAACCTAACCTAACCTAACCTAACCTAACCTAACCTAACCTAACCAACGTAACCTAACCTAAACTCCCCAAATTGCAGGTACTGTAACCTATCGTGGATTAGAGTGATTTACGATCAAATTTATGTGAGAAAACGAAATTTGGAGTCTCCTGGTTAAATTTGAGCCTAACCTAACCTAACCTAACCTAACCTAACCAACGTAACTTCACCTAACCTCCCCAAATTGCAGGTACTGTAACCTATCGTGGATTAGAGTGATTTACGATCAAGTTTATGTGAGAAAACGAAATTTGGAGTCTCCTGGTTCAATTTGAGCCTAACCTAACCTAACCTAACCTAAGCTAACCTAACCTAACCTAACCAACGTAACGTAACCTAACCACCCCAAATTGCAGGTACTGTAACCTATCGTGGATTAGAGTGATTTACGATCAAGTTTATGTGAGAAAACGAAATTTGGAGTCTCCTGGTTAAATTTAAGCCTAACCTAACCTAACCTAACCTAACCTAACCTAATCAACGTAACCTAACCTAACCTCCCCAAATTGCAGGTACTGTAACTTATCGTGGATTAGGGTGATTTACGATCAAGTTTATGTGAGAAAACGAAATTTGGAGTCTCCTGGTTAAATTTGAGCCTAACCTAACCTAACCTAACCTAACCTAACCAACGTAACCTAACCTAACCTACCCAAATTGCAGGTACTGTAACCTATCGTGGATTAGAGTGATTTACGATCAAGTTTATGTGAGAAAACGAAATTTGGAGTCTCCTGGTTAAATTTGAGCCTAACCTAACCTAACCTAACCTAACCTAACCTAACCAACGTAACCTAACCTAACCTCCCCAAATTGCAGGTACTGTAACCTATCGTGGACTAGAGTGATTTACGATCAAGTTTATGTGAGAAAACGAAATTTGGAGTCTCCTGGTTAAATTTGAGCCTAACCTAACCTAACCTAACCTAACCTAACCTCCCCAAATTGCAGGTACTGTAACCTATCGTTGATTAGAGTGATTTACGATCAAGTTTATGTGAGAAAACGAAATTTGGAGTCTCCTGGTTAAATTTGAGCCTAACCTAACATAACCTAACCTAACCAAACCTAACCAACGTAACCTAACCTAACCTCCCCAAATTGCAGGTACTGTAACCTATCGTGGATTAGAGTGATTTACCATCAAGTTTATGTGAGAAAACGAAATTGGA
>NC_091592.1:1949481-1979481 GCF_042767895.1 Penaeus vannamei | reverse complement strand
GTTTATGTGAGAAAACGAAATTTGGAGTCTCCTGGTTAAATTTGAGCCTAACCTAACCTAACCTAACCTAACCTAACCAACGAAACCAAACCTAACCTCCCCAAATTGCAGGTACTGCAACCTATCGTGGATTAGAGTGATTTACGATCTAGTTTATGTGAGAAAACGAAATTTGGAGTCTCCTGGTTTAATTTGAGCCTAACCTAACCTAACCTAACCTAACCTAACCTAACCTAACCAACGTAACCTAACCTAAACTCCCCAAATTGCAGGTACTGTAACCTATCGTGGATTAGAGTGATTTACGATCAAATTTATGTGAGAAAACGAAATTTGGAGTCTCCTGGTTAAATTTGAGCCTAACCTAACCTAACCTAACCTAACCTAACCAACGTAACCTCACCTAACCTCCCCAAATTGCAGGTACTGTAACCTATCGTGGATTAGAGTGATTTACGATCAAGTTTATGTGAGAAAACGAAATTTGGAGTCTCCTGGTTAAATTTGAGCCTAAACTAACCTAACCTAACCTAACCTAACCTAACCTAACCTAACCAACGTAACCTAACCTAACCTCCCCAAATTGCAGGTACTGTAACCTATCGTGGATTAGAGTGATTTACGATCAAGTTTATGTGAGAAAACGAAATTTGGAGTCTCCTGGTTAAATTTGAGCCTAACCTAACCTAACCTATCCTAACCTAACCTCCCCAAATTGCAGGTACTGTAACCTATCGTTGATTAGAGTGATTTACGATGAAGTTTATGTGAGAAAACGAAATTTGGAGTCTCCTGGTTAAATTTGAGCCTAACCTAACCTAACCTAACCTAACCAAACCTAACCAACGTAACCTAACCTAACCTCCCCAAATTGCAGGTACTGTAACCTATCGTGGATTAGAGTGATTTACGATCAAGTTTATGTGAGAAAACGAAATTTGGAGTCTCCTGGTTAAATTTGAGCCTAACCTAACCTAACCTAACCTAACCTAACAAACGTAACCTAACCTAACCTCCCCAAATTGCAGGTACTGTAACCTATCGTGGATTAGAGTGATTTACGATCAAGTTTATGTGAGAAAACGAAATTTGGAGTCTCCTTGTTAAATTTGAGCCTAACCTAACCTAACCTAACCTAACCTATCCTAACCTAACCAACGTAACCTAACCTAACCTCCCCAAATTGCAGGTACTGTAACCTATCGTGGATTAGAGTGATTTGCGATCAAGTTTATGTGAGAAAACGCAATTTGGAGTCTCCTGGTTAAATTTGAGCCTAACCTAACCTAACCTAACCTAACCTAACCTCCCCAAATTGCAGGTACTGTAACCTATCGTGGATTAGAGTGATTTACGATCAAGTTTATGTGAGAAAACGAAATTTGGAGTCTCCTGGTTAAATTTGAGCCTAACCTAACCTAACCTAACCTAACCTAACCTAACCTAACCAACGTAACCTAACCTAACCTCCCCAAAATGCAGGTACTATAACCTATCGTGGATTAGAGTGATTTACGATCAAGTTTATGTGAGAAAAAGAAATTTGGAGTCTCCTGGTTAAATTTGAGCCTAACCTAACCTAACCTAACCTAACCTAACCTAACCTAACCTAACCAACGTAACCTAACCTAACCTCAACAAAATGCAGGTACTATAACCTATCGTGGATTAGAGTGATTTACGATCAAGTTTATGTGAGAAAACGAAATTTGGAGTCTCCTGGTTAAATTTGAGCCTAACCTAACCTAACCTAACCTAACCTAACCTAACCAACGTAACCTAACCTAACCTCCCATAATTGCAGGTACTGTAACCTATCGTGGATTAGAGTGATTTACGATCAAGTTTATGTGAGAAAACGAAATTTGGAGTCTCCTGGTTAAATTTGAGCCTAACCTAACCTAACCTAACTTAACCTAACCTAACCTAACCTAACCTAACCTAACCTAACCAACGTAACCTAACCTAACCTCCCCAAATTGCAGGTACTGTAACCTATCGTGGATTAGAGTGATTTACGATCAAGTTTATGTGAGAAAACGAAATTTGGAGTCTCCTGGTTAAATTTGAGCTTAACCTAACCTATCCTAACCTAACCTAACCTAACATACGTAACCTAACCTAACCTCCCCAAATTGCAGGTACTGTAACCTATCGTGGATTAGAGTGATTTACGATCAAGTTTATGTGAGAAAACGAAATTTGGAGATTCCTGGTTAAATTTGAGCTTAACCTAACCTAACCTAACCTAACCTAACCTAACCAACGTACCCTAACCTAACCTCCCCAAATTGCAGGTACTGTAACCTATCGTGGATTAGAGTGATTTACGATCAAGTTTATGTGAGAAAACGAAATTTGGAGTCTCCTGGTTAAATTTGAGCCTAACCTAACCTAACCTAACCTAACCAACGTAACCTAACCTAACCTCCCCAAATTGCAGGTACTGTAACCTATCGTGGATTAGAGTGATTTACGATCAAGTTTATGTGAGAAAACGAAATTTGGAGTTTCCTGGTTAAATTTGAGCCTAACCTAACCTAACCTAACCTAACCTAACCTAACCTAACCTAACCAACGTAACCTAACCTAACCTTCCCAAATTGCAGGTACTGTAACCTATCGCGGATTAGAGTGATTTACGATCAAGTTTATGTGAGAAAACGAAATTTGGAGTCTCCTGGTTAAATTTGAGCCTAACCTAACCTAACCTAACCTAACCTAACCTAGCCAACGTAACCTAACCTAACCTCCCCAAATTGCATGTACTGTAACCTATCGTGGATTAGAGTGATTTACGATCAAGATTATGTGAGAAAACGAAATTTGGAGTCTCCTGGTTAAATTTGAGCCTAACCTAACCTAACCTAACCAAACCTAACCTAACCAAGGTAACCTAACCCAACCTCCCCAAATTGCAGGTACTGTAACCTATCGTGGATTAGAGTGATTTACGATCAAGTTTATGTGAGAAAACGAAATTTGGAGTCTCCTGGTTAAATTTGAGCCTAACCTAACCTAACCTAACCTAACCTAACCAACGTAACCTAACCTAACCTCCCCAAATTGCAGGTACTGTAACCTATCGTGGATTAGAGTGATTTACGATCAAGTTTATGTGAGAAAACGAAATTTGGAGTCTCCTGGTTAAATTTGAGCCTAACCTAACCTAACCTAACCTAACCTAACCACCGTAACCTAACCTAACCTCCCCAAATTGCAGGTACTGTAACCTATCGTGGATTAGAGTGATTTACGATCAAGTTTATGTGAGAAAACGAAATTTGGAGTCTCCTGGTTAAATTTGAGCCTAACCTAACCTAACCTAACCTAACCTAACCAACGTAACCTAACCTAACCTCCCCAAATTACAGGTACTGTAATCTATCGTGGATTAGAGTGATTTACGATCAAGTTTATGTGAGAAAACGAAATTAGGAGTCTCCTGGTTAAATTTGAGCCTAACCTAACCTAACCTAACCTAACCAACGTAACCTAACCTAAGCTCCCCAAATTGCAGGTACTGTAACCTATCGTGGATTAGAGTGATTTACGATCAAGTTTATGTGAGAAAACGAAATTTGGAGTCTCCTGGTTAAATTTGAGCCTAACCTAACCTAACCTAACCTAACCTAACCTAACCTAACCTAACCAACGTAACCTAACCTAACCTACCGAAATTGCAGGTACTGTAACCTATCGTGGATTAGAGTGATTTACGATCAAGTTTATGTGAGAAAACGAAATTTGGAGTCTCCTGGTTAAATTTGAGCCTAACCTAACCTAACCTAACCTAACCTAACCTAACCTAACCAATTTAACCTAACCTAACCTCCCCAAATTGCAGGTACTGTAACCTATCGTGGATTAGAGTTATTTACGATCAAGTTTATGTGAGAACGAAATTTGGAGTCTCCTGGTTAAATTTGAGCCTAACCTAACCTAACCTAACCTAACCTAACCTAACCTAACCTAACCAACGTAACCTAATCTAACCTCCCCAAATTGCAGGTAATGTAACCTATTGTGGATTAGAGTGATTTACGATCAAGTTTATGTGAGAAAACGAAATTTGGAGTCTCCTGGTTAAATTTGAGCCTAACCTAACCTAACCTAACCTAACCTAACCTAACCTAACCAACGTAACCTAACCTAACCTCCCCAAATTGCAGGTACTGTAACCTATCGTGGATTAGAGTGATTTACGATCAAGTTTATGTGAGAAAACGAAATTTGGAGTCTCCTGGATAAATTTGAGCCTAACCTAACCTAACCTAACCTAACCTAACCAACGTAACCTAACATAACCTCCCCAAATTGCAGGTACTGTAACCTATCGTGGATTAGAGTGATTTACGATCAAGTTTATGTGAGAAAACGAAATTTGGAGTCTCCTGGATAAATTTGAGCCTAACCTAACCTAACCTACCCTAACCTAACCAACGTAACCTAACCTAACCTCCCCAAATTGCAGGTACTGTAACCTATAGTGGATTAGAGTGATTTACGATCAAGTTTATGTGAGAAAACGAAATTTGGAGTCTCCTGGTTAAATTTGAGCCTAACCTAACCTAACCTAACCTAACCTAACCTAACCTAACCTAACCAACGTAACCTAACCTAACCTCCCCAAATTGCAGGTACTGTAACCTATCGTGGATTAGAGTGATTTACGATCAAGTTTATGTGAGAAAACGAAATTTGGAGTCTCCTGGTTAAATTTGAGCCTAACCTAACCTAACCTAACCTAACCTAACCTAACCAACGTAACCTAACCTAACCTCCCCAAATTGCAGGTACTGTAACCTATCGTGGATTAGAGTGATTTACGATCAAGTTTATGTGAGAAAACGAAATTTGGAGTCTCTTGGTTAAATTTGAGCCTAACCTAACCTAACCTAACCTAACCTAACCTAACCTAACCTAACCAACGTAACCTAACCTAACCTCCCCAAATTGCAGGTACTGTAACCTATTGTGGATTAGAGTGATTTACGATCAAGTTTATGTGAGAAAACGAAATTTGGAGTCTCCTGGTTAAATTTGAGCCTAACCTAACCTAACCTAACCTAACATAACCTAATCTAACGTAACCAACGTAACGTAACCTAACCTCCCCAAATTGCAGGTACTGTAACCTATCGTGGATTAGAGTGATTTACGATCAAGTTTATGTGAGAAAACGAAATTTGGAGTCTCCTGGTTAAATTTTGGATATAACTTAACCTAACCTAACCTAACCTAACCTAACCAACGTAACCTAACCTAACCTCCCCAAATTGCAGGTACTGTAACCTATCGTGGATTAGAGTTATTTACGATCAAGTTTATGTGAAAAAAACGAAATTTGGAGTCTCCTGGTTAAATATGAGCCTAACCTAACCTAACCTACCCTAACCTAACCTAACCAACGTAACCTAACCTAACCTCCCCAAATTGCAGGTACTGTAACCTATCGTGGATTAGAGTGATTTACGATAAAGTTTATGTGAGAAAACGAAATTTGGAGTCTCCTGGTTAAATTTGAGCCAAACCTAACCTAACATAACCTTACCTAACCTAACCTAACCAACGTAACCTAACCTAACCTCCCGAAATTGCAGGTACTGTAACCTATCGTGGATTAGAGTGATTTACGATCAAGTTTATGTGAGAAAACGAAATTTTGAGTCTCCTGGTTAAATTTGAGCCTAACCTAACCTAACCTAACCTAACCTAACCTAACCAACGTAACCTAACCTAACCTCCCCAAATTGCAGGTACTGTAAGCTATCGTGGATTAGAGTGATTTACGATCAAGTTTATGTGAGAAAACGAAATTTGGAGTATCCTGGATAAATTTGAGCCTAACCTAACCTAACCTAACCTAACCAACGTAACCTAACCTAACCTCCCCAAATTGCAGGTACTGTAACCTATCGTGGATTAGAGTGATTTACGATCAAGTTTATGTGAGAAAACGAAATTTGGAGTCTCCTGGATAAATTTGAGCCTAACCTAACCTAACCTAACCTAACCAACGTAACCTAACCCAACCTCCCCAAATTGCAGGTACTGTAACCTATCGTGGATTAGAGTGATTTACGATCAAGTTTATGTGAGAAAACGAAATTTGGAGTCTCCTGGTTAAATTTGAGCCTAACCTAACCTAACCTAACCTAACCTAACCTAACCTAACCAACGTAACCTAACCTAACCTCCCCAAATTGCAGGTACTGTAACCTATCGTGGATTAGAGTGATTTACGATCAAGTTTATGTGAGAAAACGAAATTTGGAGTCTCCTGGTTAAATTTGAGCCTAACCTAACCTAACCTAACTTAACCTAACCTAACCAACGTAACCTAAACTAACCTCCCCAAATTACAGGTACTGTAATCTATCGTGGATTAGAGTGATTTACGATCATGTTTATGTGAGAAAACGAAATTAGGAGTCTCCTGGTTATATATGAGCCTAACCTAACCTAACCTAACCTAACCAACGTAACCTAACCTAACCTCCCCAAATTGCAGGTACTGTAACCTATCGTGGATTAGAGTGATTTACGATCAAGTTTATGTGAGAAAACGAAATTTGGAGTCTCCTGGTTAAATATGAGCCTAACCTAACCTAACCTAACCTAACCTAACCTAACCTAACCAACGTAACCTAACCTAACCTCCCCAAATTGCAGGTACTTTAACCTATCGTGGATTAGAGTGATTTACGATCAAGATTATGTGAGAAAACGAAATTTGGATACTCCTGGTTAAATTTGAGCCTAACCTAACCTAACCTAACCTAACCTAACCTAACCAACGTAACCTAACCTAACCTCCCCAAATTGCAGGTACTGTAACCTATCGTGGATTAGAGTGATTTACGATCAAGTTTATGTGAGAAAACGAAATTTGGAGTCTCCTGTTTAAATTTGAGCCTAACCTAACCTAACCTAACCAACGTAACCTAACCTAACCTCCCCAAATTGCAGGTACTGTAACCTATCGTGGATTAGAGTGATTTACGCAGTTACTGTAACCTATCGTGGATTAGAGTGATTTACGATCAAGTTTATGTGAGAAAACGAAATTTGGAGTCTCCTGGTTAAATTTGATCCTAACCTAACCTAACCTAACCTAACCTAACCTAACCTAACCTAACCAACGTAACCTAACCTAACCTCCCCAAATTGCAGGTACTGTAACCTATTGTGGATTAGAGTGATTTACGATCAAGTTTATGTGAGAAAACGAAATTTGGAGTCTCCTGGTTAAATTTGAGCCTAACCTAACCTAACCAAACCTAACCTAACCTTACCAACGTAACCTAACCTAACCTCACCGATAGATTACAGGTATTGTAATCTATCGGTGATTAGAGTGATTTACGATCAAGTTTATGTGAGAAAACGAAATTTGGAGTCTCCTGGTTAAATTTGAGCCTAACCTAACCTAACCTAACTTAACCAACGTAACCTAACCTAACCTCCCCAAATTGCAGGTACTGTAACCTATCGTGGATTAGAGTGATTTACGATCAAGTTTATGTGAGAAAACGAAATTTGGAGTCTCCTGGTTAAATTTCAGCCTAACCTAACCTAAACAAACCTAACCTAACCTAACCTAACCAACGTAACCTAACCTAACCTCCCCAAATTGCAGGTACTGTAACCTATAGTGGATTAGAGTGACTTACGATCAAGTTTATGTGAGAACACGAAATTTGGAGTCTCCTGGTTAAATTTGAGCCTAACCTAACCTAACCTAAGCTAACCTAACCTAACCTAACCTAACCAACGTAACCTAACCTAACCTCCCCAAATTGCAGGTACTGTAACCTATCGTGGATTAGAGTGATTTACGATCAAGTTTATGTGAGAAAACGAAATTTGGAGTCTCCTGGTTAAATTTGAGCCTAACCTAACCTAACCTAACCTAACCTAACCTAACCTAACCAACGTAACCTAACCTAACCTCCCCAAATTGCAGGTACTGTAAGCTATCGTGGATTAGAGTGATTTACGATCAAGTTTATGTGAGAAAACGAAATTTGGAGTCTCCTGGTTAAATTTGAGCCTAACCTAACCTAACCTAACCTAACCTAACCTAACCTAACCAACGTAACCTAACCTAACCTCCCCAAATTGCAGATACTGTAACCTATCGTGGATTAGAGTGATTTACGATCAAGTTTATGTGAGAAAACGAAATTTGGAGTCTCCTGGATAAATTTGAGCCTAACCTAACCTAACCTAACCTAACCAACGTAACCTAACCCAACCTCCCCAAATTGCAGGTACTGTAACCTATCGTGGATTAGAGTGATTTACGATCAAGTTATGTGAGAAAACGAAATTTGGAGTCTCCTGGTTAAATCTGAGCCTAACCTAACCTAACCTAACCTAACCTAACCTAACCTAACCAACGTAACCTAACCTAACCTCCCCAAATTGCAGGTACTGTAACCTATCGTGGATTAGAGTGATTTACGATCAAGATTATGTGAGAAAACGAAATTTGGAGTCTCCTGTTTAAATTTGAGCCTAACCTAACCTAACCTAACCAACGTAACCTAACCTAACCTCCCCAAATTGCAGGTACTGTAACCTATCGTGGATTAGAGTGATTTACGCAGTTACTGTAACCTATCGTGGATTAGAGTGATTTACGATCAAGTTTATGTGAGAAAACGAAATTTGGAGTCTCCTGGTTGAATTTGAGCCTAACCTAACCTAACCTAACCTAACCTAACCTAACCTAACCTAACCAACGTAACCTAACCTAACCTCCCCAAATTGCAGGTACTGTAACCTATCGTGGATTAGAGTGATTTACGATCAAGTTTATATGAGAAAACGAAATTTGGAGTCTCCTGGTTAAATCTGAGCCTAACCTAACCTAACCTAACCTAACCTAACCTAACCTAACCTAACCAACGTAACCTAACCTAACCTCCCCAAATTGCAGGTACTGTAACCTATCGTGGATTAGAGTGATTTACGATCAAGTTTATGTGAGAAAACGAAATTTGGAGTCTTCTGGTTAAATTTGAGCATAACCTAAAACTAACCTAACCTAACCTAACATAACCTAACCAACGTAACCTAACCTAACCTCCCCAAATTGCAGGTACTGTAACCTATCGTGGATTAGAGTGATTTACGATCAAGTTTATGTGAGAAAACGAAATTTGGAGTCTCCTGGTTAAATTTGAGCCTAACCTAACCTAACCTAACCTAACCTAACCTAACCAACGTAACCAAACCTAACCTCCCCAAATTGCAGGTACTGTAACCTATAGTGGATTAGAGTGATTTACGATCAAGTTTATGTGAGAAAACGAAATTTGGAGTCTCCTGGTTAAATTTGAGCCTAACCTAACCTAACCTAACCTAACCTAACCTAACCTAACCTAACCAACGTAACCTAACCTAACCTCCCCAAATTGCAGGAACTGTAACCTATCGTGGATTAGAGTGATTTACGATCAAGTTTATGTGAGAAAACGAAATTTGGAGTCTCCTGGTTAAAATTGAGCCTAACCTAACCTAACCTAACCTAACCTAACCTAACCTAACCAACGTAACCTAACCTAACCTCCCCAAATTGCAGGTACTGTAACCTATCGTGGATTTAAGTGATTTACGATCAAGTTTATGTGAGAAAACGAAATTTCGAGTCTCCTGGTTAAATTTGAGCCTAACCTAACCTAACCTAACCTAACCAACGTAACATAACCTAACCTCCCCAAATTGCAGGTAGTGTAACCTATCGTGCATTAGAGTTATTTACGATCAAGTTTATGTGAGAAAACGAAATTTGGAGTTTCCTGGTTAAATTTGAGCCTAACCTAACCTAACCTAACCTAACCTAACCTAAGCTAACCAACGTAACCTAACCTAACCTCCCCAAATTGCAGGTACTGTAACCTATCGTGGATTAGAGTGATTTACGGTCAAGTTTATGTGAGAAAACGAAATTTGGAGTCTCCTGGTTAAATTTGAGCCTAACCTAACCTAACCTAACCTAACCTAACCTAACCTAACCAACGTAACCTAACTTAACCTCCCCAAATTGCAGGTACTGTAACCTATCGTGGATTAGAGTGATTTACGATCAAGATTATGTGAGAAAACGAAATTTGGAGTCTCCTGGTTAAAATTGAGCCTAACCTAACCTAACCTAACCTAACCTAACCTAACCAACGTAACCTAACCTAACCTCCCTAAATTGCAGGTACTGTAACCTATCGTGGATTAGAGTGATTATCGATCAAGTTTATGTGAGAAAACGAAATTTGGAGTGTCCTGGTTAAATTTGAGCCTAACCTAACCTAACCTAACCTAACCTAACCTAACCTAACCTAACCTAACCAACGTAACCTAACCTAACCTCCCCAAATTGCAAGTACTGTAACCTATCGTGGATTAGAGTGATTTACGATCAAGTTTATGTGAGAAAACGAAATTTGGAGTCTCCTGGTTAAATTTGAGCCTAACCTAACCTAACCTAACCTAACCTAACCTAACCTAACCTAACCAACGTAACCTAACCTAATCTCCCCAAATTGTAGGTACTGTAACCTATCGTGGATTAGAGTGATTTACGATCAAGTTTATGTGAGAAATCGAAATTGGAAGTCTCCAGGTTAAATTTGAGCCTAACCTAACCTAACCTAACCTAACCTAACCTAACCAACGTAACCTAACCTAACCTCCCCAAATTGCAGGTACTATAACCTATCGTGGATTAGATTGAATTACGATCAAGTTTATGAGAGAAAACGAAATTTGGAGTCTCCTGGTTAAATTTGAGCCTAACCTAACCTAACCTAACCTATCCTAACCTAACCTAACCAACGTACCCTAACCTAACCTCCCCAAATTGCAGGTACTGTAACCTATCGTGGATTAAAGTGATTTACGATCAAGTTTATGTGAGAAAACGAAATTTGGAGTCTGGTTAAATTTGAGCCTAACCTAACCTAAACTAACCTAACCTAACCTAACCAACGTAACCTAACCTAACCTCCCCAAATTGCAGGTACTGTAACCTATCGTGGATTAGAGTGATTTACGATCAAGTTTATGTGAGAAAACGAAATTTGAGTCTCATGGTTAATTCTGAGCCTAACCTAACCTAACCTAACCTAACCTAATCTAACCTAACAAACGTAACTTAACCTAACCTCCCCAAATTGCAGGTACTGTAACCTATCGTGGATTAGAGTGATTTACGATCAAGTTTATGTGAGAAAACGAAATTTGGAGTCTCCTGGTTAAATTTGAGCCTAACCTAACCTAACCTAACCTAACCTAACCTAACATAACCAACGTAACCTAACCTAACCTCCCCAAATTGCAGGTACTGTAACCTATCGTGGATTAGAGTGATTTACGATCAAGTTTATGTGAGAAAACGAAATTTGGAGTCTCCTGGTTAAATTTGAGCCTAACCTAACCTAACCTAACCTAACCTAACCTAACCAACGTAACCTAACCTAACCTCCCCAAATTGCAGTTACTGTAACCTATTGTGGATTAGAGTGATTTACGATCAAGTTTATGTGAGAAAACGAAATTTGGAGTCTCCTGGTTAAATTTGAGCCTAACCTAACATAACCTAACCTAACCTAACCTAACCTAACCTAACCTAACCTAACTACGTAAGCTAACCTAACCTCCCCAAATTGCAGGTACTGTAACCTATCGTGGATTAGAGTGATTTAAGATCAAGTTTATGTGAGAAAACGAAATTTGGAGTCTCCTGGTTAAATTTGAGCCTAACCTAACCTAACCTAACCTAACCAACGTAACCTAACCTAACCTCCCTAAATTGCAGGTACTGTAACCTATCGTGAATTAGAGTGATTTACGATCAAGTTTATGTGAGAAAACGAAATTTGGAGTCTCCTGATTAAATTTGAGCCTAACCTAACCTAACCTAACCTAACCTAACCTAACCTAACCAACGTAACCTAACCTAACCTCCCCAAATTGCAGGTACTGTAACCTATCGTGGATTAGAGTGATTTACGATCAAGTCTATGTGAGAAAACGAAATTTGGAGTCTCCTGGTTAAATTTGAGCCTAACCTAACCTAACCTAACCTAACCTAACCTAACCTAACCAACGTAACCTAACCTAACCTCCCCAAATTGCAGGTACTGTAACCTATCGTGGATTAGAGTGATTTACGATCAAGTTTATGTGAGAAAACGAAATTTGGAGTCTCCTGGTTAAATTTGAGCCTAACCTAACCTAACCTAACCTAACCTAACACATTTAACCTAACCTAACCTCCCCAAATTGCAGGTACTGTAACCTATCGTGGATTAGAGTTATTTACGATCAAGTTTATGTGAGAACGAAATTTGGAGTGTCCTGGTTAAATTTGAGCCTAACCTAACCTAACCTAACCTAACCTAACCTAACCAACGTAACCTAATCTAACCTCCCCAAATTGCAGGTAATGTACCCTATTGTGGATTAGAGTGATTTACGATCAAGTTTATGTGAGAAAACGAAATTTGGAGTCTCCTGGTTAAATTTGAGCCTAACCTAACCTAACCTAACCTAACCTAACCTAACCTAACCAACGTAACCTAACCTAACCTCCCCAAATTGCAGCTACTGTAACCTATCGTGGATTAGAGTGATTTACGATCAAGTTTATGTGAGAAAACGAAATTTGGAGTCTCCTGGATAAATTTGAGCCTTACCTAAGCTAACCTAACCTAACCTAACCAACGTAACCTAACCTAACCTCCCTAAATTGCAGGTACTGTAACCTATCGTGGATTAGAGTGATTTACGATCAAGTTTATGTGAAAAAACGAAATTTGGAGTCTCCTGGTTAAATTTCAGCCTAACCTAACCTAACCTAACCGAACCTAACCTAACCAACGTAACCTAACCTAACCTAACCTCCCCATATTGCAGGTACTGTAACCTATCGTGGATTAGAGTGATTTACGATCAAGTTTATGTGAGAAAACGAAATTTGGAGTCTCCTGGTTAAATTTGAGCCTAACCTAACCTAACCTAACCTAACCTAACCTAACCTAACTAATTTAACCTAACCTAACCTCCCCAAATTGCAGGTACTGTAACCTATCGTGGATTAGAGTGATTTACGATCAAGTTTATGTGAGAAAACGAAATTTGGAGTCTCCTGGTTAAATTTGAGCCTAACCTAACCTAACCTAACCTAACCTAACCTAACCAACGTAACCTAACCTAACCTCCCCAAATTGCAGGTACTGTAACCTATCGTGGATTAGAGTGATTTACGATCAAGTTTATGTGAGAAAACGAAATTTGGAGTCTCCTGGTTAAATTTGAGCCTAACCTAACCTAACCTAAACTAACCTAACCTAACCAACGTAACCTAACCTAACCTCCCCAAATTGCAGGTACTGTAACCTATCGTGGATTAGAGTGATTTACGATCAAGTTTATGTGAGAAAACGAAATTTGGAGTCTCCTGGTTAAATTTGAGCCTAACCTAACCTAACCTAACCTAACCTAACCTAACCAACGTAACCTAACCTAACCTCCCCAAATTGCAGGTACTGTAACCTATCGTGGATTAGAGTGATTTACGATCAAGTTTATGTGAGAAAACGAAATTTGGAGTCTCCTGGTTAAATTTGAGCCTAACCTAACCTAACCTAACCTAACCTAACCTAACCTAACCAACGTAACCTAACCTAACCTCCCCAAATTGCAGGTACTGTAACCTATCGTGGATTAGAGTGATTTACGATCAAGTTTATGTGAGAAAACGAAATTTGGAGTCTCCTGGTTAAATTTGAGCCTAACCTAACCTAACCTAACCTAACCTAACCTAACCTAACCTAACCAACGTAACCTAACCTAACCTCCCCAAATTGCAGGTACTGTAACCTATCGTGGATTAGAGTGATTTACGATCAAGTTTATGTGAGAAAACGAAATTTGGAGTCTCCTGGTTAAATTTGAGCCTAACCTAACCTAACCTAACCTAACCTAACCTAACCTAACCTAACCAACGTAACCTAACCTAACCTCCCCAAATTGCAGGTACTGTAACCTATCGTGGATTAGAGTGATTTACGATCAAGTTTATGTGAGAAAACGAAATTTGGAGTCTCCTGGTTAAATTTGAGCCTAACCTAACCTAACCTAACCTAACCTAACCTAACCAACGTAACCTAACCTAACCTCCCCAAATTGCAGGTACTGTAACCTATCGTGGATTAGAGTGATTTACGATCAAGTTTATGTGAGAAAACGAAATTTGGAGTCTCCTGGTTAAATTTGAGCCTAACCTAACCTAACCTAACCTAACCTAACCAACGTAACCTAACCTAACCTCCCCAAATTGCAGGTACTGTAACCTATCGTGGATTAGAGTGATTTACGATCAAGTTTATGTGAGAAAACGAAATTTGGAGTCTCCTGGTTAAATTTGAGCCTAACCTAACCTAACCTAACCTAACCTAACCTAACCTAACCTAACCAACGTAACCTAACCTAACCTCCCCAAATTGCAGGTACTGTAACCTATCGTGGATTAGAGTGATTTACGATCAAGTTTATGTGAGAACACGAAATTTGGAGTCTCCTGGTTAAATTTGAGCCTAACCTAACCTAACCTAACCTAACCTAACCTAACCAACGTAACCTAACCTAACCTCCCCAAATTGCAGGTACTGTAACCTATCGTGGATTAGAGTGATTTACGATCAAGTTTATGTGAGAAAACGAAATTTGGAGTCTCCTGGTTAAATTTGAGCCTAACCTAACCTAACCTAACCTAACCTAACCTAACCAACGTAACCTAACCTAACCTCCCCAAATTGCAGGTACTGTAACCTATCGTGGATTAGAGTGATTTACGATCAAGTTTATGTGAGAAAACGAAATTTGGAGTCTCCTGGTTAAATTTGAGCCTAACCTAACCTAACCTAACCTAACCTAACCTAACCAACGTAACCTAACCTAACCTCCCCAAATTGCAGGTACTGTAACCTATCGTGGATTAGAGTGATTTACGATCAAGTTTATGTGAGAAAACGAAATTTGGAGTCTCCTGGTTAAATTTGAGCCTAACCTAACCTAACCTAACCTAACCTAACCTAACCAACGTAACCTAACCTAACCTGCCCAAATTGCAGGTACTGTAACCTATCGTGGATTAGAGTGATTTACGATCAAGTTTATGTGAGAAAACGAAATTTGGAGTCTCCTGGTTAAATTTGAGCCTAACCTAACCTAACCTAACCTAACCTAACCTAACCAACGTAACCTAACCTAACCTCCCCAAATTGCAGGTACTGTAACCTATCGTGGATTAGAGTGATTTACGATCAAGTTTATGTGAGAAAACGAAATTTGGAGTCTCCTGGTTAAATTTGAGCCTAACCTAACCTAACCTAACCTAACCTAACCTAACCAACGTAACCTAACCTAACCTCCCCAAATTGCAGGTACTGTAACCTATCGTGGATTAGAGTGATTTACGATCAAGTTTATGTGAGAAAACGAAATTTGGAGTCTCCTGGTTAAATTTGGGCCTAACCTAACCTAACCTAACCTAACCTAACCTAACCAACGTAACCTAACCTAACCTCCCCAAATTGCAGGCACTGTAACCTATCGTGGATTAGAGTGATTTACGATCAAGTTTATGTGAGAAAACGAAATTTGGAGTCTCCTGGTTAAATTTGAGCCTAACCTAACCTAACCTAACCTAACCTAACCTAACCAACGTAACCTAACCTAACCTCCCCAAATTGCAGGTACTGTAACCTATCGTGGATTAGAGTGATTTACGATCAAGTTTATGTGAGAAAACGAAATTTGGAGTCTCCTGGTTAAATTTGAGCCTAACCTAACCTAACCTAACCTAACCTAACCTAACCAACGTAACCTAACCTAACCTCCCCAAATTGCAGGTACTGTAACCTATCGTGGATTAGAGTGATTTACGATCAAGTTTATGTGAGAAAACGAAATTTGGAGTCTCCTGGTTAAATTTGAGCCTAACCTAACCTAACCTAACCTAACCTAACCTAACCAACGTAACCTAACCTAACCTCCCCAAATTGCAGGTACTGTAACCTATCGTGGATTAGAGTGATTTACGATCAAGTTTATGTGAGAAAACGAAATTTGGAGTCTCCTGGTTAAATTTGAGCCTAACCTAACCTAACCTAACCTAACCTAACCAACGTAACCTAACCTAACCTCCCCAAATTGCAGGTACTGTAACCTATCGTGGATTAGAGTGATTTACGATCAAGTTTATGTGAGAAAACGAAATTTGGAGTCTCCTGGTTAAATTTGAGCCTAACCTAACCTAACCTAACCTAACCTAACCTAACCAACGTAACCTAACCTAACCTCCCCAAATTGCAGGTACTGTAACCTATCGTGGATTAGAGTGATTTACGATCAAGTTTATGTGAGAAAACGAAATTTGGAGTCTCCTGGTTAAATTTGAGCCTAACCTAACCTAACCTAACCTAACCTAACCAACGTAACCTAACCTAACCTCCCCAAATTGCAGGTACTGTAACCTATCGTGGATTAGAGTGATTTACGATCAAGTTTATGTGAGAAAACGAAATTTGGAGTCTCCTGGTTAAATTTGAGCCTAACCTAACCTAACCTAACCTAACCTAACCTAACCAACGTAACCTAACCTAACCTCCCCAAATTGCAGGTACTGTAACCTATCGTGGATTAGAGTGATTTACGATCAAGTTTATGTGAGAAAACGAAATTTGGAGTCTCCTGGTTAAATTTGAGCCTAACCTAACCTAACCTAACCTAACCTAACCTAACCAACGTAACCTAACCTAACCTCCCCAAATTGCAGGTACTGTAACCTATCGTGGATTAGAGTGATTTACGATCAAGTTTATGTGAGAAAACGAAATTTGGAGTCTCCTGGTTAAATTTGAGCCTAACCTAACCTAACCTAACCTAACCTAACCTAACCAACGTAACCTAACCTAACCTCCCCAAATTGCAGGTACTGTAACCTATCGTGGATTAGAGTGATTTACGATCAAGTTTATGTGAGAAAACGAAATTTGGAGTCTCCTGGTTAAATTTGAGCCTAACCTAACCTAACCTAACCTAACCTAACCTAACCAACGTAACCTAACCTAACCTCCCCAAATTGCAGGTACTGTAACCTATCGTGGATTAGAGTGATTTACGATCAAGTTTATGTGAGAAAACGAAATTTGGAGTCTCCTGGTTAAATTTGAGCCTAACCTAACCTAACCTAACCTAACCTAACCTAACCAACGTAACCTAACCTAACCTCCCCAAATTGCAGGTACTGTAACCTATCGTGGATTAGAGTGATTTACGATCAAGTTTATGTGAGAAAACGAAATTTGGAGTCTCCTGGTTAAATTTGAGCCTAACCTAACCTAACCTAACCTAACCTAACCTAACCAACGTAACCTAACCTAACCTCCCCAAATTGCAGGTACTGTAACCTATCGTGGATTAGAGTGATTTACGATCAAGTTTATGTGAGAAAACGAAATTTGGAGTCTCCTGGTTAAATTTGAGCCTAACCTAACCTAACCTAACCTAACCTAACCTAACCTAACCAACGTAACCTAACCTAACCTCCCCAAATTGCAGGTACTGTAACCTATCGTGGATTAGAGTGATTTACGATCAAGTTTATGTGAGAAAACGAAATTTGGAGTCTCCTGGTTAAATTTGAGCCTAACCTAACCTAACCTAACCTAACCTAACCTAACCAACGTAACCTAACCTAACCTCCCCAAATTGCAGGTACTGTAACCTATCGTGGATTAGAGTGATTTACGATCAAGTTTATGTGAGAAAACGAAATTTGGAGTCTCCTGGTTAAATTTGAGCCTAACCTAACCTAACCTAACCTAACCTAACCTAACCAACGTAACCTAACCTAACCTCCCCAAATTGCAGGTACTGTAACCTATCGTGGATTAGAGTGATTTACGATCAAGTTTATGTGAGAAAACGAAATTTGGAGTCTCCTGGTTAAATTTGAGCCTAACCTAACCTAACCTAACCTAACCTAACCTAACCAACGTAACCTAACCTAACCTCCCCAAATTGCAGGTACTGTAACCTATCGTGGATTAGAGTGATTTACGATCAAGTTTATGTGAGAAAACGAAATTTGGAGTCTCCTGGTTAAATTTGAGCCTAACCTAACCTAACCTAACCTAACCTAACCTAACCAACGTAACCTAACCTAACCTCCCCAAATTGCAGGTACTGTAACCTATCGTGGATTAGAGTGATTTACGATCAAGTTTATGTGAGAAAACGAAATTTGGAGTCTCCTGGTTAAATTTGAGCCTAACCTAACCTAACCTAACCTAACCTAACCTAACCTAACCAACGTAACCTAACCTAACCTCCCCAAATTGCAGGTACTGTAACCTATCGTGGATTAGAGTGATTTACGATCAAGTTTATGTGAGAAAACGAAATTTGGAGTCTCCTGGTTAAATTTGAGCCTAACCTAACCTAACCTAACCTAACCTAACCTAACCAACGTAACCTAACCTAACCTCCCCAAATTGCAGGTACTGTAACCTATCGTGGATTAGAGTGATTTACGATCAAGTTTATGTGAGAAAACGAAATTTGGAGTCTCCTGGTTAAATTTGAGCCTAACCTAACCTAACCTAACCTAACCTAACCTAACCAACGTAACCTAACCTAACCTCCCCAAATTGCAGGTACTGTAACCTATCGTGGATTAGAGTGATTTACGATCAAGTTTATGTGAGAAAACGAAATTTGGAGTCTCCTGGTTAAATTTGAGCCTAACCTAACCTAACCTAACCTAACCTAACCTAACCAACGTAACCTAACCTAACCTCCCCAAATTGCAGGTACTGTAACCTATCGTGGATTAGAGTGATTTACGATCAAGTTTATGTGAGAAAACGAAATTTGGAGTCTCCTGGTTAAATTTGAGCCTAACCTAACCTAACCTAACCTAACCTAACCTAACCAACGTAACCTAACCTAACCTCCCCAAATTGCAGGTACTGTAACCTATCGTGGATTAGAGTGATTTACGATCAAGTTTATGTGAGAAAACGAAATTTGGAGTCTCCTGGTTAAATTTGAGCCTAACCTAACCTAACCTAACCTAACCTAACCTAACCAACGTAACCTAACCTAACCTCCCCAAATTGCAGGTACTGTAACCTATCGTGGATTAGAGTGATTTACGATCAAGTTTATGTGAGAAAACGAAATTTGGAGTCTCCTGGTTAAATTTGAGCCTAACCTAACCTAACCTAACCTAACCTAACCTAACCAACGTAACCTAACCTAACCTCCCCAAATTGCAGGTACTGTAACCTATCGTGGATTAGAGTGATTTACGATCAAGTTTATGTGAGAAAACGAAATTTGGAGTCTCCTGGTTAAATTTGAGCCTAACCTAACCTAACCTAACCTAACCTAACCTAACCAACGTAACCTAACCTAACCTCCCCAAATTGCAGGTACTGTAACCTATCGTGGATTAGAGTGATTTACGATCAAGTTTATGTGAGAAAACGAAATTTGGAGTCTCCTGGTTAAATTTGAGCCTAACCTAACCTAACCTAACCTAACCTAACCTAACCAACGTAACCTAACCTAACCTCCCCAAATTGCAGGTACTGTAACCTATCGTGGATTAGAGTGATTTACGATCAAGTTTATGTGAGAAAACGAAATTTGGAGTCTCCTGGTTAAATTTGAGCCTAACCTAACCTAACCTAACCTAACCTAACCTAACCAACGTAACCTAACCTAACCTCCCCAAATTGCAGGTACTGTAACCTATCGTGGATTAGAGTGATTTACGATCAAGTTTATGTGAGAAAACGAAATTTGGAGTCTCCTGGTTAAATTTGAGCCTAACCTAACCTAACCTAACCTAACCTAACCTAACCAACGTAACCTAACCTAACCTCCCCAAATTGCAGGTACTGTAACCTATCGTGGATTAGAGTGATTTACGATCAAGTTTATGTGAGAAAACGAAATTTGGAGTCTCCTGGTTAAATTTGAGCCTAACCTAACCTAACCTAACCTAACCTAACCTAACCAACGTAACCTAACCTAACCTCCCCAAATTGCAGGTACTGTAACCTATCGTGGATTAGAGTGATTTACGATCAAGTTTATGTGAGAAAACGAAATTTGGAGTCTCCTGGTTAAATTTGAGCCTAACCTAACCTAACCTAACCTAACCTAACCTAACCAACGTAACCTAACCTAACCTCCCCAAATTGCAGGTACTGTAACCTATCGTGGATTAGAGTGATTTACGATCAAGTTTATGTGAGAAAACGAAATTTGGAGTCTCCTGGTTAAATTTGAGCCTAACCTAACCTAACCTAACCTAACCTAACCTAACCAACGTAACCTAACCTAACCTCCCCAAATTGCAGGTACTGTAACCTATCGTGGATTAGAGTGATTTACGATCAAGTTTATGTGAGAAAACGAAATTTGGAGTCTCCTGGTTAAATTTGAGCCTAACCTAACCTAACCTAACCTAACCTAACCTAACCAACGTAACCTAACCTAACCTCCCCAAATTGCAGGTACTGTAACCTATCGTGGATTAGAGTGATTTACGATCAAGTTTATGTGAGAAAACGAAATTTGGAGTCTCCTGGTTAAATTTGAGCCTAACCTAACCTAACCTAACCTAACCTAACCTAACCAACGTAACCTAACCTAACCTCCCCAAATTGCAGGTACTGTAACCTATCGTGGATTAGAGTGATTTACGATCAAGTTTATGTGAGAAAACGAAATTTGGAGTCTCCTGGTTAAATTTGAGCCTAACCTAACCTAACCTAACCTAACCTAACCTAACCAACGTAACCTAACCTAACCTCCCCAAATTGCAGGTACTGTAACCTATCGTGGATTAGAGTGATTTACGATCAAGTTTATGTGAGAAAACGAAATTTGGAGTCTCCTGGTTAAATTTGAGCCTAACCTAACCTAACCTAACCTAACCTAACCCAACCGAACCTAACCAACGTAACCTAACCTAACCTCCCCAAATTGCAGGTACTGTAACCTATCGTGGATTAGAGTGATTTACGATCAAGTTTATGTGAGAAAACGAAATTTGGAGTCTCCTGGTTAAATTTGAGCCTAACCTAACCTAACCTAACCTAACCTAACCTAACCAACGTAACCTAACCTAACCTCCCCAAATTGCAGGTACTGTAACCTATCGTGGATTAGAGTGATTTACGATCAAGTTTATGTGAGAAAACGAAATTTGGAGTCTCCTGGTTAAATTTGAGCCTAACCTAACCTAACCTAACCTAACCTAACCAACGTAACCTAACCTAACCTCCCCAAATTGCAGGTACTGTAACCTATCGTGGATTAGAGTGATTTACGATCAAGTTTATGTGAGAAAACGAAATTTGGAGTCTCCTGGTTAAATTTGAGCCTAACCTAACCTAACCTAACCTAACCTAACCTAACCAACGTAACCTAACCTAACCTCCCCAAATTGCAGGTACTGTAACCTATCGTGGATTAGAGTGATTTACGATCAAGTTTATGTGAGAAAACGAAATTTGGAGTCTCCTGGTTAAATTTGAGCCTAACCTAACCTAACCTAACCTAACCTAACCTAACCAACGTAACCTAACCTAACCTCCCCAAATTGCAGGTACTGTAACCTATCGTGGATTAGAGTGATTTACGATCAAGTTTATCTGAGAAAACGAAATTTGGAGTCTCCTGGTTAAATTTGAGCCTAACCTAACCTAACCTAACCTAACCTAACCTAACCAACGTAACCTAACCTAACCTCCCCAAATTGCAGGTACTGTAACCTATCGTGGATTAGAGTGATTTACGATCAAGTTTATGTGAGAAAACGAAATTTGGAGTCTCCTGGTTAAATTTGAGCCTAACCTAACCTAACCTAACCTAACCTAACCTAACCAACGTAACCTAACCTAACCTCCCCAAATTGCAGGTACTGTAACCTATCGTGGATTAGAGTGATTTACGATCAAGTTTATGTGAGAAAACGAAATTTGGAGTCTCCTGGTTAAATTTGAGCCTAACCTAACCTAACCTAACCTAACCTAACCTAACCAACGTAACCTAACCTAACCTCCCCAAATTGCAGGTACTGTAACCTATCGTGGATTAGAGTGATTTACGATCAAGTTTATGTGAGAAAACGAAATTTGGAGTCTCCTGGTTAAATTTGAGCCTAACCTAACCTAACCTAACCTAACCTAACCTAACCAACGTAACCTAACCTAACCTCCCCAAATTGCAGGTACTGTAACCTATCGTGGATTAGAGTGATTTACGATCAAGTTTATGTGAGAAAACGAAATTTGGAGTCTCCTGGTTAAATTTGAGCCTAACCTAACCTAACCTAACCTAACCTAACCTAACCAACGTAACCTAACCTAACCTCCCCAAATTGCAGGTACTGTAACCTATCGTGGATTAGAGTGATTTACGATCAAGTTTATGTGAGAAAACGAAATTTGGAGTCTCCTGGTTAAATTTGAGCCTAACCTAACCTAACCTAACCTAACCTAACCTAACCAACGTAACCTAACCTAACCTCCCCAAATTGCAGGTACTGTAACCTATCGTGGATTAGAGTGATTTACGATCAAGTTTATGTGAGAAAACGAAATTTGGAGTCTCCTGGTTAAATTTGAGCCTAACCTAACCTAACCTAACCTAACCTAACCTAACCAACGTAACCTAACCTAACCTCCCCAAATTGCAGGTACTGTAACCTATCGTGGATTAGAGTGATTTACGATCAAGTTTATGTGAGAAAACGAAATTTGGAGTCTCCTGGTTAAATTTGAGCCTAACCTAACCTAACCTAACCTAACCTAACCTAACCAACGTAACCTAACCTAACCTCCCCAAATTGCAGGTACTGTAACCTATCGTGGATTAGAGTGATTTACGATCAAGTTTATGTGAGAAAACGAAATTTGGAGTCTCCTGGTTAAATTTGAGCCTAACCTAACCTAACCTAACCTAACCTAACCTAACCAACGTAACCTAACCTAACCTCCCCAAATTGCAGGTACTGTAACCTATCGTGGATTAGAGTGATTTACGATCAAGTTTATGTGAGAAAACGAAATTTGGAGTCTCCTGGTTAAATTTGAGCCTAACCTAACCTAACCTAACCTAACCTAACCTAACCAACGTAACCTAACCTAACCTCCCCAAATTGCAGGTACTGTAACCTATCGTGGATTAGAGTGATTTACGATCAAGTTTATGTGAGAAAACGAAATTTGGAGTCTCCTGGTTAAATTTGAGCCTAACCTAACCTAACCTAACCTAACCTAACCTAACCAACGTAACCTAACCTAACCTCCCCAAATTGCAGGTACTGTAACCTATCGTGGATTAGAGTGATTTACGATCAAGTTTATGTGAGAAAACGAAATTTGGAGTCTCCTGGTTAAATTTGAGCCTAACCTAACCTAACCTAACCTAACCTAACCTAACCAACGTAACCTAACCTAACCTCCCCAAATTGCAGGTACTGTAACCTATCGTGGATTAGAGTGATTTACGATCAAGTTTATGTGAGAAAACGAAATTTGGAGTCTCCTGGTTAAATTTGAGCCTAACCTAACCTAACCTAACCTAACCTAACCTAACCAACGTAACCTAACCTAACCTCCCCAAATTGCAGGTACTGTAACCTATCGTGGATTAGAGTGATTTACGATCAAGTTTATGTGAGAAAACGAAATTTGGAGTCTCCTGGTTAAATTTGAGCCTAACCTAACCTAACCTAACCTAACCTAACCTAACCAACGTAACCTAACCTAACCTCCCCAAATTGCAGGTACTGTAACCTATCGTGGATTAGAGTGATTTACGATCAAGTTTATGTGAGAAAACGAAATTTGGAGTCTCCTGGTTAAATTTGAGCCTAACCTAACCTAACCTAACCTAACCTAACCTAACCAACGTAACCTAACCTAACCTCCCCAAATTGCAGGTACTGTAACCTATCGTGGATTAGAGTGATTTACGATCAAGTTTATGTGAGAAAACGAAATTTGGAGTCTCCTGGTTAAATTTGAGCCTAACCTAACCTAACCTAACCTAACCTAACCTAACCAACGTAACCTAACCTAACCTCCCCAAATTGCAGGTACTGTAACCTATCGTGGATTAGAGTGATTTACGATCAAGTTTATGTGAGAAAACGAAATTTGGAGTCTCCTGGTTAAATTTGAGCCTAACCTAACCTAACCTAACCTAACCTAACCTAACCAACGTAACCTAACCTAACCTCCCCAAATTGCAGGTACTGTAACCTATCGTGGATTAGAGTGATTTACGATCAAGTTTATGTGAGAAAACGAAATTTGGAGTCTCCTGGTTAAATTTGAGCCTAACCTAACCTAACCTAACCTAACCTAACCTAACCAACGTAACCTAACCTAACCTCCCCAAATTGCAGGTACTGTAACCTATCGTGGATTAGAGTGATTTACGATCAAGTTTATGTGAGAAAACGAAATTTGGAGTCTCCTGGTTAAATTTGAGCCTAACCTAACCTAACCTAACCTAACCTAACCTAACCTAACCAACGTAACCTAACCTAACCTCCCCAAATTGCAGGTACTGTAACCTATCGTGGATTAGAGTGATTTACGATCAAGTTTATGTGAGAAAACGAAATTTGGAGTCTCCTGGTTAAATTTGAGCCTAACCTAACCTAACCTAACCTAACCTAACCTAACCAACGTAACCTAACCTAACCTCCCCAAATTGCAGGTACTGTAACCTATCGTGGATTAGAGTGATTTACGATCAAGTTTATGTGAGAAAACGAAATTTGGAGTCTCCTGGTTAAATTTGAGCCTAACCTAACCTAACCTAACCTAACCTAACCTAACCAACGTAACCTAACCTAACCTGCCCAAATTGCAGGTACTGTAACCTATCGTGGATTAGAGTGATTTACGATCAAGTTTATGTGAGAAAACGAAATTTGGAGTCTCCTGGTTAAATTTGAGCCTAACCTAACCTAACCTAACCTAACCTAACCTAACCAACGTAACCTAACCTAACCTCCCCAAATTGCAGGTACTGTAACCTATCGTGGATTAGAGTGATTTACGATCAAGTTTATGTGAGAAAACGAAATTTGGAGTCTCCTGGTTAAATTTGAGCCTAACCTAACCTAACCTAACCTAACCTAACCTAACCAACGTAACCTAACCTAACCTCCCCAAATTGCAGGTACTGTAACCTATCGTGGATTAGAGTGATTTACGATCAAGTTTATGTGAGAAAACGAAATTTGGAGTCTCCTGGTTAAATTTGAGCCTAACCTAACCTAACCTAACCTAACCTAACCTAACCAACGTAACCTAACCTAACCTCCCCAAATTGCAGGTACTGTAACCTATCGTGGATTAGAGTGATTTACGATCAAGTTTATGTGAGAAAACGAAATTTGGAGTCTCCTGGTTAAATTTGAGCCTAACCTAACCTAACCTAACCTAACCTAACCTAACCAACGTAACCTAACCTAACCTCCCCAAATTGCAGGTACTGTAACCTATCGTGGATTAGAGTGATTTACGATCAAGTTTATGTGAGAAAACGAAATTTGGAGTCTCCTGGTTAAATTTGAGCCTAACCTAACCTAACCTAACCTAACCTAACCTAACCAACGTAACCTAACCTAACCTCCCCAAATTGCAGGTACTGTAACCTATCGTGGATTAGAGTGATTTACGATCAAGTTTATGTGAGAAAACGAAATTTGGAGTCTCCTGGTTAAATTTGAGCCTAACCTAACCTAACCTAACCTAACCTAACCTAACCAACGTAACCTAACCTAACCTCCCCAAATTGCAGGTACTGTAACCTATCGTGGATTAGAGTGATTTACGATCAAGTTTATGTGAGAAAACGAAATTTGGAGTCTCCTGGTTAAATTTGAGCCTAACCTAACCTAACCTAACCTAACCTAACCTAACCAACGTAACCTAACCTAACCTCCCCAAATTGCAGGTACTGTAACCTATCGTGGATTAGAGTGATTTACGATCAAGTTTATGTGAGAAAACGAAATTTGGAGTCTCCTGGTTAAATTTGAGCCTAACCTAACCTAACCTAACCTAACCTAACCAACGTAACCTAACCTAACCTCCCCAAATTGCAGGTACTGTAACCTATCGTGGATTAGAGTGATTTACGATCAACTTTATGTGAGAAAACGAAATTTGGAGTCTCCTGGTTAAATTTGAGCCTAACCTAACCTAACCTAACCTAACCTAACCTAACCAACGTAACCTAACCTAACCTCCCCAAATTGCAGGTACTGTAACCTATCGTGGATTAGAGTGATTTACGATCAAGTTTATGTGAGAAAACGAAATTTGGAGTCTCCTGGTTAAATTTGAGCCTAACCTAACCTAACCTAACCTAACCTAACCTAACCAACGTAACCTAACCTAACCTCCCCAAATTGCAGGTACTGTAACCTATCGTGGATTAGAGTGATTTACGATCAAGTTTATGTGAGAAAACGAAATTTGGAGTCTCCTGGTTAAATTTGAGCCTAACCTAACCTAACCTAACCTAACCTAACCTAACCAACGTAACCTAACCTAACCTCCCCAAATTGCAGGTACTGTAACCTATCGTGGATTAGAGTGATTTACGATCAAGTTTATGTGAGAAAACGAAATTTGGAGTCTCCTGGTTAAATTTGAGCCTAACCTAACCTAACCTAACCTAACCTAACCTAACCAACGTAACCTAACCTAACCTCCCCAAATTGCAGGTACTGTAACCTATCGTGGATTAGAGTGATTTACGATCAAGTTTATGTGAGAAAACGAAATTTGGAGTCTCCTGGTTAAATTTGAGCCTAACCTAACCTAACCTAACCTAACCTAACCTAACCAACGTAACCTAACCTAACCTCCCCAAATTGCAGGTACTGTAACCTATCGTGGATTAGAGTGATTTACGATCAAGTTTATGTGAGAAAACGAAATTTGGAGTCTCCTGGTTAAATTTGAGCCTAACCTAACCTAACCTAACCTAACCTAACCTAACCAACGTAACCTAACCTAACCTCCCCAAATTGCAGGTACTGTAACCTATCGTGGATTAGAGTGATTTACGATCAAGTTTATGTGAGAAAACGAAATTTGGAGTCTCCTGGTTAAATTTGAGCCTAACCTAACCTAACCTAACCTAACCTAACCTAACCAACGTAACCTAACCTAACCTCCCCAAATTGCAGGTACTGTAACCTATCGTGGATTAGAGTGATTTACGATCAAGTTTATGTGAGAAAACGAAATTTGGAGTCTCCTGGTTAAATTTGAGCCTAACCTAACCTAACCTAACCTAACCTAACCTAACCAACGTAACCTAACCTAAACTCCCCAAATTGCAGGTACTGTAACCTATCGTGGATTAGAGTGATTTACGATCAAGTTTATGTGAGAAAACGAAATTTGGAGTCTCCTGGTTAAATTTGAGCCTAACCTAACCTAACCTAACCTAACCTAACCTAACCAACGTAACCTAACCTAACCTCCCCAAATTGCAGGTACTGTAACCTATCGTGGATTAGAGTGATTTACGATCAAGTTTATGTGAGAAAACGAAATTTGGAGTCTCCTGGTTAAATTTGAGCCTAACCTAACCTAACCTAACCTAACCTAACCTAACCGAACCGAACCTAACCAACGTAACCTAACCTCCCCAAATTGCAGGTACTGTAACCTATCGTGGATTAGAGTGATTTACGATCAAGTTTATGTGAGAAAACGAAATTTGGAGTCTCCTGGTTAAATTTGAGCCTAACCTAACCTAACCTAACCTAACCTAACCTAACCAACGTAACCTAACCTAACCTCCCCAAATTGCAGGTACTGTAACCTATCGTGGATTAGAGTGATTTACGATCAAGTTTATGTGAGAAAACGAAATTTGGAGTCTCCTGGTTAAATTTGAACCTAACCTAACCTAACCTAACCTAACCTAACCAACGTAACCTAACCTAACCTCCCCAAATTGCAGGTACTGTAACCTATCGTGGATTAGAGTGATTTACGATCAAGTTTATGTGAGAAAACGAAATTTGGAGTCTCCTGGTTAAATTTGAGCCTAACCTAACCTAACCTAACCTAACCTAACCTAACCAACGTAACCTAACCTAACCTCCCCAAATTGCAGGTACTGTAACCTATCGTGGATTAGAGTGATTTACGATCAAGTTTATGTGAGAAAACGAAATTTGGAGTCTCCTGGTTAAATTTGAGCCTAACCTAACCTAACCTAACCTAACCTAACCGAACCGAACCTAACCAACGTAACCTAACCTAACCTCCCCAAATTGCAGGTACTGTAACCTATCGTGGATTAGAGTGATTTACGATCAAGTTTATGTGAGAAAACGAAATTTGGAGTCTCCTGGTTAAATTTGAGCCTAACCTAACCTAACCTAACCTAACCTAACCTAACCAACGTAACCTAACCTAACCTCCCCAAATTGCAGGTACTGTAACCTATCGTGGATTAGAGTGATTTACGATCAAGTTTATGTGAGAAAACGAAATTTGGAGTCTCCTGGTTAAATTTGAGCCTAACCTAACCTAACCTAACCTAACCTAACCTAACCAACGTAACCTAACCTAACCTCCCCAAATTGCAGGTACTGTAACCTATCGTGGATTAGAGTGATTTACGATCAAGTTTATGTGAGAAAACGAAATTTGGAGTCTCCTGGTTAAATTTGAGCCTAACCTAACCTAACCTAACCTAACCTAACCTAACCAACGTAACCTAACCTAACCTCCCCAAATTGCAGGTACTGTAACCTATCGTGGATTAGAGTGATTTACGATCAAGTTTATGTGAGCAAACGAAATTTGGAGTCTCCTGGTTAAATTTGAGCCTAACCTAACCTAACCTAACCTAACCTAACCTAACCAACGTAACCTAACCTAACCTCCCCAAATTGCAGGTACTGTAACCTATCGTGGATTAGAGTGATTTACGATCAAGTTTATGTGAGAAAACGAAATTTGGAGTCTCCTGGTTAAATTTGAGCCTAACCTAACCTAACCTAACCTAACCTAACCTAACCAACGTAACCTAACCTAACCTCCCCAAATTGCAGGTACTGTAACCTATCGTGGATTAGAGTGATTTACGATCAAGTTTATGTGAGAAAACGAAATTTGGAGTCTCCTGGTTAAATTTGAGCCTAACCTAACCTAACCTAACCTAACCTAACCTAACCAACGTAACCTAACCTAACCTCCCCAAATTGCAGGTACTGTAACCTATCGTGGATTAGAGTGATTTACGATCAAGTTTATGTGAGAAAACGAAATTTGGAGTCTCCTGGTTAAATTTGAGCCTAACCTAACCTAACCTAACCTAACCTAACCTAACCAACGTAACCTAACCTAACCTCCCCAAATTGCAGGTACTGTAACCTATCGTGGATTAGAGTGATTTACGATCAAGTTTATGTGAGAAAACGAAATTTGGAGTCTCCTGGTTAAATTTGAGCCTAACCTAACCTAACCTAACCTAACCTAACCTAACCAACGTAACCTAACCTAACCTCCCCAAATTGCAGGTACTGTAACCTATCGTGGATTAGAGTGATTTACGATCAAGTTTATGTGAGAAAACGAAATTTGGAGTCTCCTGGTTAAATTTGAGCCTAACCTAACCTAACCTAACCTAACCTAACCTAACCAACGTAACCTAACCTAACCTCCCCAAATTGCAGGTACTGTAACCTATCGTGGATTAGAGTGATTTACGATCAAGTTTATGTGAGAAAACGAAATTTGGAGTCTCCTGGTTAAATTTGAGCCTAACCTAACCTAACCTAACCTAACCTAACCTAACCAACGTAACCTAACCTAACCTCCCCAAATTGCAGGTACTGTAACCTATCGTGGA
>NC_091592.1:1939898-1948981 GCF_042767895.1 Penaeus vannamei | reverse complement strand
CTAATCCACGATAGGTTACAGTACCTGCAATTTGGGGAGGTTAGGTTAGGTTACGTTGGTTAGGTTAGGTTAGGTTAGGTTAGGTTAGGTTAGGCTCAAATTTAACCAGGAGACTCCAAATTTCGTTTTCTCACATAAACTTGATCGTAAATCACTCTAATCCACGATAGGTTACAGTACCTGCAATTTGGGGAGGTTAGGTTAGGTTACGTTGGTTAGGTTAGGTTAGGTTAGGTTAGGTTAGGCTCAAATTTAACCAGGAGACTCCAAATTTCGTTTTCTCACATAAACTTGATCGTAAATCACTCTAATCCACGATAGGTTACAGTACCTGCAATTTGGGGAGGTTAGGTTAGGTTACGTTGGTTAGGTTAGGTTAGGTTAGGTTAGGTTAGGTTAGGCTCAAATTTAACCAGGAGACTCCAAATTTCGTTTTCTCACATAAACTTGATCGTAAATCACTCTAATCCACGATAGGTTACAGTACCTGCAATTTGGGGAGGTTAGGTTAGGTTACGTTGGTTAGGTTAGGTTAGGTTAGGTTAGGTTAGGTTAGGCTCAAATTTAACCAGGAGACTCCAAATTTCGTTTTCTCACATAAACTTGATCGTAAATCACTCTAATCCACGATAGGTTACAGTACCTGCAATTTGGGGAGGTTAGGTTAGGTTACGTTGGTTAGGTTAGGTTAGGTTAGGTTAGGTTAGGTTAGGCTCAAATTTAACCAGGAGACTCCAAATTTCGTTTTCTCACATAAACTTGATCGTAAATCACTCTAATCCACGATAGGTTACAGTACCTGCAATTTGGGGAGGTTAGGTTAGGTTACGTTGGTTAGGTTAGGTTAGGTTAGGTTAGGTTAGGTTAGGCTCAAATTTAACCAGGAGACTCCAAATTTCGTTTTCTCACATAAACTTGATCGTAAATCACTCTAATCCACGATAGGTTACAGTACCTGCAATTTGGGGAGGTTAGGTTAGGTTACGTTGGTTAGGTTAGGTTAGGTTAGGTTAGGTTAGGTTAGGCTCAAATTTAACCAGGAGACTCCAAATTTCGTTTTCTCACATAAACTTGATCGTAAATCACTCTAATCCACGATAGGTTACAGTACCTGCAATTTGGGGAGGTTAGGTTAGGTTACGTTGGTTAGGTTAGGTTAGGTTAGGTTAGGTTAGGTTAGGCTCAAATTTAACCAGGAGACTCCAAATTTCGTTTTCTCACATAAACTTGATCGTAAATCACTCTAATCCACGATAGGTTACAGTACCTGCAATTTGGGGAGGTTAGGTTAGGTTACGTTGGTTAGGTTAGGTTAGGTTAGGTTAGGTTAGGTTAGGCTCAAATTTAACCAGGAGACTCCAAATTTCGTTTTCTCACATAAACTTGATCGTAAATCACTCTAATCCACGATAGGTTACAGTACCTGCAATTTGGGGAGGTTAGGTTAGGTTACGTTGGTTAGGTTAGGTTAGGTTAGGTTAGGTTAGGTTAGGCTCAAATTTAACCAGGAGACTCCAAATTTCGTTTTCTCACATAAACTTGATCGTAAATCACTCTAATCCACGATAGGTTACAGTACCTGCAATTTGGGGAGGTTAGGTTAGGTTACGTTGGTTAGGTTAGGTTAGGTTAGGTTAGGTTAGGTTAGGCTCAAATTTAACCAGGAGACTCCAAATTTCGTTTTCTCACATAAACTTGATCGTAAATCACTCTAATCCACGATAGGTTACAGTACCTGCAATTTGGGGAGGTTAGGTTAGGTTACGTTGGTTAGGTTAGGTTAGGTTAGGTTAGGTTAGGTTAGGCTCAAATTTAACCAGGAGACTCCAAATTTCGTTTTCTCACATAAACTTGATCGTAAATCACTCTAATCCACGATAGGTTACAGTACCTGCAATTTGGGGAGGTTAGGTTAGGTTACGTTGGTTAGGTTAGGTTAGGTTAGGTTAGGTTAGGTTAGGCTCAAATTTAACCAGGAGACTCCAAATTTCGTTTTCTCACATAAACTTGATCGTAAATCACTCTAATCCACGATAGGTTACAGTACCTGCAATTTGGGGAGGTTAGGTTAGGTTACGTTGGTTAGGTTAGGTTAGGTTAGGTTAGGTTAGGTTAGGCTCAAATTTAACCAGGAGACTCCAAATTTCGTTTTCTCACATAAACTTGATCGTAAATCACTCTAATCCACGATAGGTTACAGTACCTGCAATTTGGGGAGGTTAGGTTAGGTTACGTTGGTTAGGTTAGGTTAGGTTAGGTTAGGTTAGGTTAGGCTCAAATTTAACCAGGAGACTCCAAATTTCGTTTTCTCACATAAACTTGATCGTAAATCACTCTAATCCACGATAGGTTACAGTACCTGCAATTTGGGGAGGTTAGGTTAGGTTACGTTGGTTAGGTTAGGTTAGGTTAGGTTAGGTTAGGTTAGGCTCAAATTTAACCAGGAGACTCCAAATTTCGTTTTCTCACATAAACTTGATCGTAAATCACTCTAATCCACGATAGGTTACAGTACCTGCAATTTGGGGAGGTTAGGTTAGGTTACGTTGGTTAGGTTAGGTTAGGTTAGGTTAGGTTAGGCTCAAATTTAACCAGGAGACTCCAAATTTCGTTTTCTCACATAAACTTGATCGTAAATCACTCTAATCCACGATAGGTTACAGTACCTGCAATTTGGGGAGGTTAGGTTAGGTTACGTTGGTTAGGTTAGGTTAGGTTAGGTTAGGTTAGGTTAGGCTCAAATTTAACCAGGAGACTCCAAATTTCGTTTTCTCACATAAACTTGATCGTAAATCACTCTAATCCACGATAGGTTACAGTACCTGCAATTTGGGGAGGTTAGGTTAGGTTACGTTGGTTAGGTTAGGTTAGGTTAGGTTAGGTTAGGTTAGGCTCAAATTTAACCAGGAGACTCCAAATTTCGTTTTCTCACATAAACTTGATCGTAAATCACTCTAATCCACGATAGGTTACAGTACCTGCAATTTGGGGAGGTTAGGTTAGGTTACGTTGGTTAGGTTAGGTTAGGTTAGGTTAGGTTAGGTTAGGCTCAAATTTAACCAGGAGACTCCAAATTTCGTTTTCTCACATAAACTTGATCGTAAATCACTCTAATCCACGATAGGTTACAGTACCTGCAATTTGGGGAGGTTAGGTTAGGTTACGTTGGTTAGGTTAGGTTAGGTTAGGTTAGGTTAGGTTAGGTTAGGCTCAAATTTAACCAGGAGACTCCAAATTTCGTTTTCTCACATAAACTTGATCTTAAATCACTCTAATCCACGATAGGTTACAGTACCTGCAATTTGGGGAGGTTAGGTTAGGTTACGTTGGTTAGGTTAGGTTAGGTTAGGTTAGGTTAGGTTAGGCTCAAATTTAACCAGGAGACTCCAAATTTCGTTTTCTCACATAAACTTGATCGTAAATCACTCTAATCCACGATAGGTTACAGTACCTGCAATTTGGGGAGGTTAGGTTAGGTTACGTTGGTTAGGTTAGGTTAGGTTAGGTTAGGTTAGGTTAGGCTCAAATTTAACCAGGAGACTCCAAATTTCGTTTTCTCACATAAACTTGATCGTAAATCACTCTAATCCACGATAGGTTACAGTACCTGCAATTTGGGGAGGTTAGGTTAGGTTACGTTGGTTAGGTTAGGTTAGGTTAGGTTAGGTTAGGTTAGGCTCAAATTTAACCAGGAGACTCCAAATTTCGTTTTCTCACATAAACTTGATCGTTAATCACTCTAATCCACGATAGGTTACAGTACCTGCAATTTGGGGAGGTTAGGTTAGGTTACGTTGGTTAGGTTAGGTTAGGTTAGGTTAGGTTAGGCTCAAATTTAACCAGGAGACTCCAAATTTCGTTTTCTCACATAAACTTGATCGTAAATCACTCTAATCCACGATAGGTTACAGTACCTGCAATTTGGGGAGGTTAGGTTAGGTTACGTTGGTTAGGTTAGGTTAGGTTAGGTTAGGTTAGGTTAGGCTCAAATTTAACCAGGAGACTCCAAATTTCGTTTTCTCACATAAACTTGATCGTAAATCACTCTAATCCACGATAGGTTACAGTACCTGCAATTTGGGGAGGTTAGGTTAGGTTACGTTGGTTAGGTTAGGTTAGGTTAGGTTAGGTTAGGTTAGGCTCAAATTTAACCAGGAGACTCCAAATTTCGTTTTCTCACATAAACTTGATCGTAAATCACTCTAATCCACGATAGGTTACAGTACCTGCAACTTGGGGAGGTTAGGTTAGGTTACGTTGGTTAGGTTAGGTTAGGTTAGGTTAGGTTAGGTTAGGCTCAAATTTAACCAGGAGACGCCAAATTTCGTTTTCTCACATAAACTTGATCGTAAATCACTCTAATCCACGATAGGTTACAGTACCTGCAATTTGGGGAGGTTAGGTTAGGTTACGTTGGTTAGGTTAGGTTAGGTTAGGTTAGGTTAGGTTAGGCTCAAATTTAACCAGGAGACTCCAAATTTCGTTTTCTCACATAAACTTGATCGTAAATCACTCTAATCCACGATAGGTTACAGTACCTGCAATTTGGGGAGGTTAGGTTAGGTTACGTTGGTTAGGTTAGGTTAGGTTAGGTTAGGTTAGGTTAGGCTCAAATTTAACCAGGAGACTCCAAATTTCGTTTTCTCACATAAACTTGATCGTAAATCACTCTAATCCACGATAGGTTACAGTACCTGCAATTTGGGGAGGTTAGGTTAGGTTACGTTGGTTAGGTTAGGTTAGGTTAGGTTAGGTTAGGTTAGGCTCAAATTTAACCAGGAGACTCCAAATTTCGTTTTCTCACATAAACTTGATCGTAAATCACTCTAATCCACGATAGGTTACAGTACCTGCAATTTGGGGAGGTTAGGTTAGGTTACGTTGGTTAGGTTAGGTTAGGTTAGGTTAGGTTAGGTTAGGCTCAAATTTAACCAGGAGACTCCAAATTTCGTTTTCTCACATAAACTTGATCGTAAATCACTCTAATCCACGATAGGTTACAGTACCTGCAATTTGGGGAGGTTAGGTTAGGTTACGTTGGTTAGGTTAGGTTAGGTTAGGTTAGGTTAGGTTAGGCTCAAATTTAACCAGGAGACTCCAAATTTCGTTTTCTCACATAAACTTGATCGTAAATCACTCTAATCCACGATAGGTTACAGTACCTGCAATTTGGGGAGGTTAGGTTAGGTTACGTTGGTTAGGTTAGGTTAGGTTAGGTTAGGTTAGGTTAGGCTCAAATTTAACCAGGAGACTCCAAATTTCGTTTTCTCACATAAACTTGATCGTAAATCACTCTAATCCACGATAGGTTACAGTACCTGCAATTTGGGGAGGTTAGGTTAGGTTACGTTGGTTAGGTTAGGTTAGGTTAGGTTAGGTTAGGTTAGGCTCAAATTTAACCAGGAGACTCCAAATTTCGTTTTCTCACATAAACTTGATCGTAAATCACTCTAATCCACGATAGGTTACAGTACCTGCAATTTGGGGAGGTTAGGTTAGGTTACGTTGGTTAGGTTAGGTTAGGTTAGGTTAGGTTAGGTTAGGCTCAAATTTAACCAGGAGACTCCAAATTTCGTTTTCTCACATAAACTTGATCGTAAATCACTCTAATCCACGATAGGTTACAGTACCTGCAATTTGGGGAGGTTAGGTTAGGTTACGTTGGTTAGGTTAGGTTAGGTTAGGTTAGGTTAGGTTAGGCTCAAATTTAACCAGGAGACTCCAAATTTCGTTTTCTCACATAAACTTGATCGTAAATCACTCTAATCCACGATAGGTTACAGTACCTGCAATTTGGGGAGGTTAGGTTAGGTTACGTTGGTTAGGTTAGGTTAGGTTAGGTTAGGTTAGGTTAGGCTCAAATTTAACCAGGAGACTCCAAATTTCGTTTTCTCACATAAACTTGATCGTAAATCACTCTAATCCACGATAGGTTACAGTACCTGCAATTTGGGGAGGTTAGGTTAGGTTACGTTGGTTAGGTTAGGTTAGGTTAGGTTAGGTTAGGTTAGGCTCAAATTTAACCAGGAGACTCCAAATTTCGTTTTCTCACATAAACTTGATCGTAAATCACTCTAATCCACGATAGGTTACAGTACCTGCAATTTGGGGAGGTTAGGTTAGGTTACGTTGGTTAGGTTAGGTTAGGTTAGGTTAGGTTAGGTTAGGCTCAAATTTAACCAGGAGACTCCAAATTTCGTTTTCTCACATAAACTTGATCGTAAATCACTCTAATCCACGATAGGTTACAGTACCTGCAATTTGGGGAGGTTAGGTTAGGTTACGTTGGTTAGGTTAGGTTAGGTTAGGTTAGGTTAGGTTAGGCTCAAATTTAACCAGGAGACTCCAAATTTCGTTTTCTCACATAAACTTGATCGTAAATCACTCTAATCCACGATAGGTTACAGTACCTGCAATTTGGGGAGGTTAGGTTAGGTTACGTTGGTTAGGTTAGGTTAGGTTAGGTTAGGTTAGGTTAGGCTCAAATTTAACCAGGAGACTCCAAATTTCGTTTTCTCACATAAACTTGATCGTAAATCACTCTAATCCACGATAGGTTACAGTACCTGCAATTTGGGGAGGTTAGGTTAGGTTACGTTGGTTAGGTTAGGTTAGGTTAGGTTAGGTTAGGTTAGGCTCAAATTTAACCAGGAGACTCCAAATTTCGTTTTCTCACATAAACTTGATCGTAAATCACTCTAATCCACGATAGGTTACAGTACCTGCAATTTGGGGAGGTTAGGTTAGGTTACGTTGGTTAGGTTAGGTTAGGTTAGGTTAGGTTAGGTTAGGCTCAAATTTAACCAGGAGACTCCAAATTTCGTTTTCTCACATAAACTTGATCGTAAATCACTCTAATCCACGATAGGTTACAGTACCTGCAATTTGGGGAGGTTAGGTTAGGTTACGTTGGTTAGGTTAGGTTAGGTTAGGTTAGGTTAGGCTCAAATTTAACCAGGAGACTCCAAATTTCGTTTTCTCACATAAACTTGATCGTAAATCACTCTAATCCACGATAGGTTACAGTACCTGCAATTTGGGGAGGTTAGGTTAGGTTACGTTGGTTAGGTTAGGTTAGGTTAGGTTAGGTTAGGCTCAAATTTAACCAGGAGACTCCAAATTTCGTTTTCTCACATAAACTTGATCGTAAATCACTCTAATCCACGATAGGTTACAGTACCTGCAATTTGGGGAGGTTAGGTTAGGTTACGTTGGTTAGGTTAGGTTAGGTTAGGTTAGGTTAGGTTAGGTTAGGTTAGGCTCAAATTTAACCAGGAGACTCCAAATTTCGTTTTCTCACATAAACTTGATCGTAAATCACTCTAATCCACGATAGGTTACAGTACCTGCAATTTGGGGAGGTTAGGTTAGGTTACGTTGGTTAGGTTAGGTTAGGTTAGGTTAGGTTAGGTTAGGCTCAAATTTAACCAGGAGACTCCAAATTTCGTTTTCTCACATAAACTTGATCGTACATCACTCTAATCCACGATAGGTTACAGTACCTGCAATTTGGGGAGGTTAGGTTAGGTTACGTTGGTTAGGTTAGGTTAGGTTAGGTTAGGTTAGGTTAGGCTCAAATTTAACCAGGAGACTCCAAATTTCGTTTTCTCACATAAACTTGATCGTAAATCACTCTAATCCACGATAGGTTACAGTACCTGCAATTTGGGGAGGTTAGGTTAGGTTACGTTGGTTAGGTTAGGTTAGGTTAGGTTAGGTTAGGTTAGGCTCAAATTTAACCAGGAGACTCCAAATTTCGTTTTCTCACATAAACTTGATCGTAAATCACTCTAATCCACGATAGGTTACAGTACCTGCAATTTGGGGAGGTTAGGTTAGGTTACGTTGGTTAGGTTAGGTTAGGTTAGGTTAGGTTAGGTTAGGCTCAAATTTAACCAGGAGACTCCAAATTTCGTTTTCTCACATAAACTTGATCGTAAATCACTCTAATCCACGATAGGTTACAGTACCTGCAATTTGGGGAGGTTAGGTTAGGTTACGTTGGTTAGGTTAGGTTAGGTTAGGTTAGGTTAGGTTAGGCTCAAATTTAACCAGGAGACTCCAAATTTCGTTTTCTCACATAAACTTGATCGTAAATCACTCTAATCCACGATAGGTTACAGTACCTGCAATTTGGGGAGGTTAGGTTAGGTTACGTTGGTTAGGTTAGGTTAGGTTAGGTTAGGTTAGGTTAGGCTCAAATTTAACCAGGAGACTCCAAATTTCGTTTTCTCACATAAACTTGATCGTAAATCACTCTAATCCACGATAGGTTACAGTACCTGCAATTTGGGGAGGTTAGGTTAGGTTACGTTGGTTAGGTTAGGTTAGGTTAGGTTAGGTTAGGTTAGGCTCAAATTTAACCAGGAGACTCCAAATTTCGTTTTCTCACATAAACTTGATCGTAAATCACTCTAATCCACGATAGGTTACAGTACCTGCAATTTGGGGAGGTTAGGTTAGGTTACGTTGGTTAGGTTAGGTTAGGTTAGGTTAGGTTAGGCTCAAATTTAACCAGGAGACTCCAAATTTCGTTTTCTCACATAAACTTGATCGTAAATCACTCTAATCCACGATAGGTTACAGTACCTGCAATTTGGGGAGGTTAGGTTAGGTTACGTTGGTTAGGTTAGGTTAGGTTAGGTTAGGTTAGGTTAGGCTCAAATTTAACCAGGAGACTCCAAATTTCGTTTTCTCACATAAACTTGATCGTAAATCACTCTAATCCACGATAGGTTACAGTACCTGCAATTTGGGGAGGTTAGGTTAGGTTACGTTGGTTAGGTTAGGTTAGGTTAGGTTAGGTTAGGTTAGGCTCAAATTTAACCAGGAGACTCCAAATTTCGTTTTCTCACATAAACTTGATCGTAAATCACTCTAATCCACGATAGGTTACAGTACCTGCAATTTGGGGAGGTTAGGTTAGGTTACGTTGGTTAGGTTAGGTTAGGTTAGGTTAGGTTAGGTTAGGCTCAAATTTAACCAGGAGACTCCAAATTTCGTTTTCTCACATAAACTTGATCGTAAATCACTCTAATCCACGATAGGTTACAGTACCTGCAATTTGGGGAGGTTAGGTTAGG
>NC_091592.1:1927398-1934898 GCF_042767895.1 Penaeus vannamei | reverse complement strand
ACAGTACCTGCAATTTGGGGAGGTTAGGTTAGGTTACGTTGGTTAGGTTAGGTTAGGTTAGGTTAGGTTAGGCTCAAATTTAACCAGGAGACTCCAAATTTCGTTTTCTCACATAAACTTGATCGTAAATCACTCTAATCCACGATAGGTTACAGTACCTGCAATTTGGGGAGGTTAGGTTAGGTTACGTTGGTTAGGTTAGGTTAGGTTAGGTTAGGTTAGGTTAGGCTCAAATTTAACCAGGAGACTCCAAATTTCGTTTTCTCACATAAACTTGATCGTAAATCACTCTAATCCACGATAGGTTACAGTACCTGCAATTTGGGGAGGTTAGGTTAGGTTACGTTGGTTAGGTTAGGTTAGGTTAGGTTAGGTTAGGTTAGGCTAGGCTCAAATTTAACCAGGAGACTCCAAATTTCGTTTTCTCACATAAACTTGATCGTAAATCACTCTAATCCACGATAGGTTACAGTACCTGCAATTTGGGGAGGTTAGGTTAGGTTACGTTGGTTAGGTTAGGTTAGGTTAGGTTAGGTTAGGTTAGGCTCAAATTTAACCAGGAGACTCCAAATTTCGTTTTCTCACATAAACTTGATCGTAAATCACTCTAATCCACGATAGGTTACAGTACCTGCAATTTGGGGAGGTTAGGTTAGGTTACGTTGGTTAGGTTAGGTTAGGTTAGGTTAGGTTAGATTAGATTAGGTTAGGTTAGGCTCAAATTTAACCAGGAGACTCCAAATTTCGTTTTCTCACATAAACTTGATCGTAAATCACTCTAATCCACGATAGGTTACAGTACCTGCAATTTGGGGAGGTTAGGTTAGGTTACGTTGGTTAGGTTAGGTTAGGTTAGGTTAGGTTAGGTTAGGCTCAAATTTAACCAGGAGACTCCAAATTTCGTTTTCTCACATAAACTTGATCGTAAATCACTCTAATCCACGATAGGTTACAGTACCTGCAATTTGGGGAGGTTAGGTTAGGTTACGTTGGTTAGGTTAGGTTAGGTTAGGTTAGGTTAGGTTAGGCTCAAATTTAACCAGGAGACTCCAAATTTCGTTTTCTCACATAAACTTGATCGTAAATCACTCTAATCCACGATAGGTTACAGTACCTGCAATTTGGGGAGGTTAGGTTAGGTTACGTTGGTTAGGTTAGGTTAGGTTAGGTTAGGTTAGGTTAGGCTAGGCTCAAATTTAACCAGGAGACTCCAAATTTCGTTTTCTCACATAAACTTGATCGTAAATCACTCTAATCCACGATAGGTTACAGTACCTGCAATTTGGGGAGGTTAGGTTAGGTTACGTTGGTTAGGTTAGGTTAGGTTAGGTTAGGTTAGGTTAGGCTCAAATTTAACCAGGAGACTCCAAATTTCGTTTTCTCACATAAACTTGATCGTAAATCACTCTAATCCACGATAGGTTACAGTACCTGCAATTTGGGGAGGTTAGGTTAGGTTACGTTGGTTAGGTTAGGTTAGGTTAGGTTAGGTTAGGTTAGGCTCAAATTTAACCAGGAGACTCCAAATTTCGTTTTCTCACATAAACTTGATCGTAAATCACTCTAATCCACGATAGGTTACAGTACCTGCAATTTGGGGAGGTTAGGTTAGGTTACGTTGGTTAGGTTAGGTTAGGTTAGGTTAGGTTAGGTTAGGCTCAAATTTAACCAGGAGACTCCAAATTTCGTTTTCTCACATAAACTTGATCGTAAATCACTCTAATCCACGATAGGTTACAGTACCTGCAATTTGGGGAGGTTAGGTTAGGTTACGTTGGTTAGGTTAGGTTAGGTTAGGTTAGGTTAGGTTAGGCTCAAATTTAACCAGGAGACTCCAAATTTCGTTTTCTCACATAAACTTGATCGTAAATCACTCTAATCCACGATAGGTTACAGTACCTGCAATTTGGGGAGGTTAGGTTAGGTTACGTTGGTTAGGTTAGGTTAGGTTAGGTTAGGTTAGGTTAGGCTCAAATTTAACCAGGAGACTCCAAATTTCGTTTTCTCACATAAACTTGATCGTAAATCACTCTAATCCACGATAGGTTACAGTACCTGCAATTTGGGGAGGTTAGGTTAGGTTACGTTGGTTAGGTTAGGTTAGGTTAGGTTAGGTTAGGTTAGGCTCAAATTTAACCAGGAGACTCCAAATTTCGTTTTCTCACATAAACTTGATCGTAAATCACTCTAATCCACGATAGGTTACAGTACCTGCAATTTGGGGAGGTTAGGTTAGGTTACGTTGGTTAGGTTAGGTTAGGTTAGGTTAGGTTAGGTTAGGCTCAAATTTAACCAGGAGACTCCAAATTTCGTTTTCTCACATAAACTTGATCGTAAATCACTCTAATCCACGATAGGTTACAGTACCTGCAATTTGGGGAGGTTAGGTTAGGTTACGTTGGTTAGGTTAGGTTAGGTTAGGTTAGGTTAGATTAGGTTAGGTTAGGTTAGGCTCAAATTTAACCAGGAAACTCCAAATTTCGTTTTCTCACATAAACTTGATCGTAAATCACTCTAATCCACGATAGGTTACAGTACCTGCAATTTGGGGAGGTTAGGTTAGGTTACGTTGGTTAGGTTAGGTTAGGTTAGGTTAGGTTAGGTTAGGCTCAAATTTAACCAGGAGACTCCAAATTTCGTTTTCTCACATAAACTTGATCGTAAATCACTCTAATCCACGATAGGTTACAGTACCTGCAATTTGGGGAGGTTAGGTTAGGTTACGTTGGTTAGGTTAGGTTAGGTTAGGTTAGGTTAGGTTAGGTTAGGCTCAAATTTAACCAGGAGACTCCAAATTTCGTTTTCTCACATAAACTTGATCGTAAATCACTCTAATCCACGATAGGTTACAGTACCTGCAATTTGGGGAGGTTAGGTTAGGTTACGTTGGTTAGGTTAGGTTAGGTTAGGTTAGGTTAGGTTAGGTTAGGTTAGGTTAGGTTAGGCTCAAATTTAACCAGGAGACTCCAAATTTCGTTTTCTCACATAAACTTGATCGTAAATCACTCTAATCCACGATAGGTTACAGTACCTGCAATTTGGGGAGGTTAGGTTAGGTTACGTTGGTTAGGTTAGGTTAGGTTAGGTTAGGTTAGGTTAGGTTAGGTTAGGTTAGGTTAGGCTCAAATTTAACCAGGAGACTCCAAATTTCGTTTTCTCACATAAACTTGATCGTAAATCACTCTAATCCACGATAGGTTACAGTACCTGCAATTTGGGGAGGTTAGGTTAGGTTACGTTGGTTAGGTTAGGTTAGGTTAGGTTAGGTTAGGCTCAAATTTAACCAGGAGACTCCAAATTTCGTTTTCTCACATAAACTTGATCGTAAATCACTCTAATCCACGATAGGTTACAGTACCTGCAATTTGGGGAGGTTAGGTTAGGTTACGTTGGTTAGGTTAGGTTAGGTTAGGTTAGGTTAGGTTAGGCTCAAATTTAACCAGGAGACTCCAAATTTCGTTTTCTCACATAAACTTGATCGTAAATCACTCTAATCCACGATAGGTTACAGTACCTGCAATTTGGGGAGGTTAGGTTAGGTTACGTTGGTTAGGTTAGGTTAGGTTAGGTTAGGTTAGGTTAGGTTAGGTTAGGCTCAAATTTAACCAGGAGACTCCAAATTTCGTTTTCTCACATAAACTTGATCGTAAATCACTCTAATCCACGATAGGTTACAGTACCTGCAATTTGGGGAGGTTAGGTTAGGTTACGTTGGTTAGGTTAGGTTAGGTTAGGTTAGGTTAGGTTAGGTTAGGCTCAAATTTAACCAGGATACTCCAAATTTCGTTTTCTCACATAAACTTGATCGTAAATCACTCTAATCCACGATAGGTTACAGTACCTGCAATTTGGGGAGGTTAGGTTAGGTTACGTTGGTTAGGTTAGGTTAGGTTAGGTTAGGTTAGGTTAGGCTCAAATTTAACCAGGAGACTCCAAATTTCGTTTTCTCACATAAACTTGATCGTAAATCACTCTAATCCACGATAGGTTACAGTACCTGCAATTTGGGGAGGTTAGGTTAGGTTACGTTGGTTAGGTTAGGTTAGGTTAGGTTAGGTTAGGTTAGGTTAGGCTCAAATTTAACCAGGAGACTCCAAATTTCGTTTTCTCACATAAACTTGATCGTAAATCACTCTAATCCACGATAGGTTACAGTACCTGCAATTTGGGGAGGTTAGGTTAGGTTACGTTGGTTAGGTTAGGTTAGGTTAGGTTAGGTTAGGCTCAAATTTAACCAGGAGACTCCAAATTTCGTTTTCTCACATAAACTTGATCGTAAATCACTCTAATCCACGATAGGTTACAGTACCTGCAATTTGGGGAGGTTAGGTTAGGTTACGTTGGTTAGGTTAGGTTAGGTTAGGTTAGGTTAGGTTAGGCTCAAATTTAACCAGGAGACTCCAAATTTCGTTTTCTCACATAAACTTGATCGTAAATCACTCTAATCCACGATAGGTTACAGTACCTGCAATTTGGGGAGGTTAGGTTAGGTTACGTTGGTTAGGTTAGGTTAGGTTAGGTTAGGTTAGGTTAGGCTCAAATTTAACCAGGAGACTCCAAATTTCGTTTTCTCACATAAACTTGATCGTAAATCACTCTAATCCACGATAGGTTACAGTACCTGCAATTTGGGGAGGTTAGGTTAGGTTACGTTGGTTAGGTTAGGTTAGGTTAGGTTAGGTTAGGTTAGGTTAGGCTCAAATTTAACCAGGAGACTCCAAATTTCGTTTTCTCACATAAACTTGATCGTAAATCACTCTAATCCACGATAGGTTACAGTACCTGCAATTTGGGGAGGTTAGGTTAGGTTACGTTGGTTAGGTTAGGTTAGGTTAGGTTAGGTTAGGTTAGGCTCAAATTTAACCAGGAGACTCCAAATTTCGTTTTCTCACATAAACTTGATCGTAAATCACTCTAATCCACGATAGGTTACAGTACCTGCAATTTGGGGAGGTTAGGTTAGGTTACGTTGGTTAGGTTAGGTTAGGTTAGGTTAGGTTAGGTTAGGCTCAAATTTAACCAGGAGACTCCAAATTTCGTTTTCTCACATAAACTTGATCGTAAATCACTCTAATCCACGATAGGTTACAGTACCTGCAATTTGGGGAGGTTAGGTTAGGTTACGTTGGTTAGGTTAGGTTAGGTTAGGTTAGGTTAGGTTAGGTTAGGCTCAAATTTAACCAGGAGACTCCAAATTTCGTTTTCTCACATAAACTTGATCGTAAATCACTCTAATCCACGATAGGTTACAGTACCTGCAATTTGGGGAGGTTAGGTTAGGTTACGTTGGTTAGGTTAGGTTAGGTTAGGTTAGGTTAGGTTAGGTTAGGTTAGGTTAGGTTAGGCTCAAATTTAACCAGGAGACTCCAAATTTCGTTTTCTCACATAAACTTGATCGTAAATCACTCTAATCCACGATAGGTTACAGTACCTGCAATTTGGGGAGGTTAGGTTAGGTTACGTTGGTTAGGTTAGGTTAGGTTAGGTTAGGTTAGGTTAGGCTCAAATTTAACCAGGAGACTCCAAATTTCGTTTTCTCACATAAACTTGATCGTAAATCACTCTAATCCACGATAGGTTACAGTACCTGCAATTTGGGGAGGTTAGGTTAGGTTACGTTGGTTAGGTTAGGTTAGGTTAGGTTAGGTTAGGCTCAAATTTAACCAGGAGACTCCAAATTTCGTTTTCTCACATAAACTTGATCGTAAATCACTCTAATCCACGATAGGTTACAGTACCTGCAATTTGGGGAGGTTAGGTTAGGTTACGTTGGTTAGGTTAGGTTAGGTTAGGTTAGGTTAGGTTAGGTTAGGCTCAAATTTAACCAGGAGACTCCAAATTTCGTTTTCTCACATAAACTTGATCGTAAATCACTCTAATCCACGATAGGTTACAGTACCTGCAATTTGGGGAGGTTAGGTTAGGTTACGTTGGTTAGGTTAGGTTAGGTTAGGTTAGGTTAGGTTAGGCTCAAATTTAACCAGGAGACTCCAAATTTCGTTTTCTCACATAAACTTGATCGTAAATCACTCTAATCCACGATAGGTTACAGTACCTGCAATTTGGGGAGGTTAGGTTAGGTTACGTTGGTTAGGTTAGGTTAGGTTAGGTTAGGTTAGGTTAGGTTAGGCTCAAATTTAACCAGGAGACTCCAAATTTCGTTTTCTCACATAAACTTGATCGTAAATCACTCTAATCCACGATAGGTTACAGTACCTGCAATTTGGGGAGGTTAGGTTAGGTTACGTTGGTTAGGTTAGGTTAGGTTAGGTTAGGTTAGGTTAGGTTAGGTTAGGCTCAAATTTAACCAGGAGACTCCAAATTTCGTTTTCTCACATAAACTTGATCGTAAATCACTCTAATCCACGATAGGTTACAGTACCTGCAATTTGGGGAGGTTAGGTTAGGTTACGTTGGTTAGGTTAGGTTAGGTTAGGTTAGGTTAGGCTCAAATTTAACCAGGAGACTCCAAATTTCGTTTTCTCACATAAACTTGATCGTAAATCACTCTAATCCACGATAGGTTACAGTACCTGCAATTTGGGGAGGTTAGGTTAGGTTACGTTGGTTAGGTTAGGTTAGGTTAGGTTAGGCTCAAATTTAACCAGGAGACTCCAAATTTCGTTTTCTCACATAAACTTGATCGTAAATCACTCTAATCCACGATAGGTTACAGTACCTGCAATTTGGGGAGGTTAGGTTAGGTTACGTTGGTTAGGTTAGGTTAGGTTAGGTTAGGTTAGGCTCAAATTTAACCAGGAGACTCCAAATTTCGTTTTCTCACATAAACTTGATCGTAAATCACTCTAATCCACGATAGGTTACAGTACCTGCAATTTGGGGAGGTTAGGTTAGGTTACGTTGGTTAGGTTAGGTTAGGTTAGGTTAGGTTAGGTTAGGCTCAAATTTAACCAGGAGACTCCAAATTTCGTTTTCTCACATAAACTTGATCGTAAATCACTCTAATCCACGATAGGTTACAGTACCTGCAATTTGGGGAGGTTAGGTTAGGTTACGTTGGTTAGGTTAGGTTAGGTTAGGTTAGGTTAGGTTAGGCTCAAATTTAACCAGGAGACTCCAAATTTCGTTTTCTCACATAAACTTGATCGTAAATCACTCTAATCCACGATAGGTTACAGTACCTGCAATTTGGGGAGGTTAGGTTAGGTTACGTTGGTTAGGTTAGGTTAGGTTAGGTTAGGTTAGGTTAGGCTCAAATTTAACCAGGAGACTCCAAATTTCGTTTTTTCACATAAACTTGATCGTAAATCACTCTAATCCACGATAGGTTACAGTACCTGCAATTTGGGGAGGTTAGGTTAGGTTACGTTGGTTAGGTTAGGTTAGGTTAGGTTAGGTTAGGTTAGGTTAGGCTCAAATTTAACCAGGAGACTCCAAATTTCGTTTTCTCACATAAACTTGATCGTAAATCACTCTAATCCACGATAGGTTACAGTACCTGCAATTTGGGGAGGTTAGGTTAGGTTACGTTGGTTAGGT
>NC_091592.1:1909898-1922398 GCF_042767895.1 Penaeus vannamei | reverse complement strand
TTAGGCTCAAATTTAACCAGGAGACTCCAAATTTCGTTTTCTCACATAAACTTGATCGTAAATCACTCTAATCCACGATAGGTTACAGTACCTGCAATTTGGGGAGGTTAGGTTAGGTTACGTTGGTTAGGTTAGGTTAGGTTAGGTTAGGTTAGGCTCAAATTTAACCAGGAGACTCCAAATTTCGTTTTCTCACATAAACTTGATCGTAAATCACTCTAATCCACGATAGGTTACAGTACCTGCAATTTGGGGAGGTTAGGTTAGGTTACGTTGGTTAGGTTAGGTTAGGTTAGGTTAGGTTAGGTTAGGTTAGGTTAGGTTAGGCTCAAATTTAACCAGGAGACTCCAAATTTCGTTTTCTCACATAAACTTGATCGTAAATCACTCTAATCCACGATAGGTTACAGTACCTGCAATTTGGGGAGGTTAGGTTAGGTTACGTTGGTTAGGTTAGGTTAGGTTAGGTTAGGTTAGGTTAGGTTAGGTTAGGCTCAAATTTAACCAGGAGACTCCAAATTTCGTTTTCTCACATAAACTTGATCGTAAATCACTCTAATCCACGATAGGTTACAGTACCTGCAATTTGGGGAGGTTAGGTTAGGTTACGTTGGTTAGGTTAGGTTAGGTTAGGTTAGGTTAGGCTCAAATTTAACCAGGAGACTCCAAATTTCGTTTTCTCACATAAACTTGATCGTAAATCACTCTAATCCACGATAGGTTACAGTACCTGCAATTTGGGGAGGTTAGGTTAGGTTACGTTGGTTAGGTTAGGTTAGGTTAGGTTAGGCTCAAATTTAACCAGGAGACTCCAAATTTCGTTTTCTCACATAAACTTGATCGTAAATCACTCTAATCCACGATAGGTTACAGTACCTGCAATTTGGGGAGGTTAGGTTAGGTTACGTTGGTTAGGTTAGGTTAGGTTAGGTTAGGTTAGGTTAGGTTAGGTTAGGCTCAAATTTAACCAGGAGACTCCAAATTTCGTTTTCTCACATAAACTTGATCGTAAATCACTCTAATCCACGATAGGTTACAGTACCTGCAATTTGGGGAGGTTAGGTTAGGTTACGTTGGTTAGGTTAGGTTAGGTTAGGTTAGGTTAGGTTAGGCTCAAATTTAACCAGGAGACTCCAAATTTCGTTTTCTCACATAAACTTGATCGTAAATCACTCTAATCCACGATAGGTTACAGTACCTGCAATTTGGGGAGGTTAGGTTAGGTTACGTTGGTTAGGTTAGGTTAGGTTAGGTTAGGTTAGGTTAGGTTAGGTTAGGCTCAAATTTAACCAGGAGACTCCAAATTTCGTTTTCTCACATAAACTTGATCGTAAATCACTCTAATCCACGATAGGTTACAGTACCTGCAATTTGGGGAGGTTAGGTTAGGTTACGTTGGTTAGGTTAGGTTAGGTTAGGTTAGGTTAGGTTAGGTTAGGCTCAAATTTAACCAGGAGACTCCAAATTTCGTTTTCTCACATAAACTTGATCGTAAATCACTCTAATCCACGATAGGTTACAGTACCTGCAATTTGGGGAGGTTAGGTTAGGTTACGTTGGTTAGGTTAGGTTAGGTTAGGTTAGGTTAGGTTAGGCTCAAATTTAACCAGGAGACTCCAAATTTCGTTTTCTCACATAAACTTGATCGTAAATCACTCTAATCCACGATAGGTTACAGTACCTGCAATTTGGGGAGGTTAGGTTAGGTTACGTTGGTTAGGTTAGGTTAGGTTAGGTTAGGTTAGGTTAGGTTAGGCTCAAATTTAACCAGGAGACTCCAAATTTCGTTTTCTCACATAAACTTGATCGTAAATCACTCTAATCCACGATAGGTTACAGTACCTGCAATTTGGGGAGGTTAGGTTAGGTTACGTTGGTTAGGTTAGGTTAGGTTAGGTTAGGTTAGGTTAGGTTAGGCTCAAATTTAACCAGGAGACTCCAAATTTCGTTTTCTCACATAAACTTGATCGTAAATCACTCTAATCCACGATAGGTTACAGTACCTGCAATTTGGGGAGGTTAGGTTAGGTTACGTTGGTTAGGTTAGGTTAGGTTAGGTTAGGCTCAAATTTAACCAGGAGACTCCAAATTTCGTTTTCTCACATAAACTTGATCGTAAATCACTCTAATCCACGATAGGTTACAGTACCTGCAATTTGGGGAGGTTAGGTTAGGTTACGTTGGTTAGGTTAGGTTAGGTTAGGTTAGGTTAGGTTAGGCTCAAATTTAACCAGGAGACTCCAAATTTCGTTTTCTCACATAAACTTGATCGTAAATCACTCTAATCCACGATAGGTTACAGTACCTGCAATTTGGGGAGGTTAGGTTAGGTTACGTTGGTTAGGTTAGGTTAGGTTAGGTTAGGTTAGGTTAGGTTAGGTTAGGCTCAAATTTAACCAGGAGACTCCAAATTTCGTTTTCTCACATAAACTTGATCGTAAATCACTCTAATCCACGATAGGTTACAGTACCTGCAATTTGGGGAGGTTAGGTTAGGTTACGTTGGTTAGGTTAGGTTAGGTTAGGTTAGGTTAGGTTAGGTTAGGCTCAAATTTAACCAGGAGACTCCAAATTTCGTTTTCTCACATAAACTTGATCGTAAATCACTCTAATCCACGATAGGTTACAGTACCTGCAATTTGGGGAGGTTAGGTTAGGTTACGTTGGTTAGGTTAGGTTAGGTTAGGTTAGGTTAGGCTCAAATTTAACCAGGAGACTCCAAATTTCGTTTTCTCACATAAACTTGATCGTAAATCACTCTAATCCACGATAGGTTACAGTACCTGCAATTTGGGGAGGTTAGGTTAGGTTACGTTGGTTAGGTTAGGTTAGGTTAGGTTAGGTTAGTTTAGGTTAGGTTAGGCTCAAATTTAACCAGGAGACTCCAAATTTCGTTTTCTCACATAAACTTGATCGTAAATCACTCTAATCCACGATAGGTTACAGTACCTGCAATTTGGGGAGGTTAGGTTAGGTTACGTTGGTTAGGTTAGGTTAGGTTAGGTTAGGTTAGGTTAGGCTCAAATTTAACCAGGAGACTCCAAATTTCGTTTTCTCACATAAACTTGATCGTAAATCACTCTAATCCACGATAGGTTACAGTACCTGCAATTTGGGGAGGTTAGGTTAGGTTACGTTGGTTAGGTTAGGTTAGGTTAGGTTAGGTTAGTTTAGGTTAGGTTAGGCTCAAATTTAACCAGGAGACTCCAAATTTCGTTTTCTCACATAAACTTGATCGTAAATCACTCTAATCCACGATAGGTTACAGTACCTGCAATTTGGGGAGGTTAGGTTAGGTTACGTTGGTTAGGTTAGGTTAGGTTAGGTTAGGTTAGGTTAGGCTCAAATTTAACCAGGAGACTCCAAATTTCGTTTTCTCACATAAACTTGATCGTAAATCACTCTAATCCACGATAGGTTACAGTACCTGCAATTTGGGGAGGTTAGGTTAGGTTACGTTGGTTAGGTTAGGTTAGGTTAGGTTAGGTTAGGTTAGGTTAGGCTCAAATTTAACCAGGAGACTCCAAATTTCGTTTTCTCACATAAACTTGATCGTAAATCACTCTAATCCACGATAGGTTACAGTACCTGCAATTTGGGGAGGTTAGGTTAGGTTACGTTGGTTAGGTTAGGTTAGGTTAGGTTAGGTTAGGTTAGGTTAGGCTCAAATTTAACCAGGAGACTCCAAATTTCGTTTTCTCACATAAACTTGATCGTAAATCACTCTAATCCACGATAGGTTACAGTACCTGCAATTTGGGGAGGTTAGGTTAGGTTACGTTGGTTAGGTTAGGTTAGGTTAGGTTAGGTTAGGTTAGGCTCAAATTTAACCAGGAGACTCCAAATTTCGTTTTCTCACATAAACTTGATCGTAAATCACTCTAATCCACGATAGGTTACAGTACCTGCAATTTGGGGAGGTTAGGTTAGGTTACGTTGGTTAGGTTAGGTTAGGTTAGGTTAGGTTAGGTTAGGTTAGGTTAGGTTAGGTTAGGTTAGGTTAGGCTCAAATTTAACCAGGAGACTCCAAATTTCGTTTTCTCACATAAACTTGATCGTAAATCACTCTAATCCACGATAGGTTACAGTACCTGCAATTTGGGGAGGTTAGGTTAGGTTACGTTGGTTAGGTTAGGTTAGGTTAGGTTAGGCTCAAATTTAACCAGGAGACTCCAAATTTCGTTTTCTCACATAAACTTGATCGTAAATCACTCTAATCCACGATAGGTTACAGTACCTGCAATTTGGGGAGGTTAGGTTAGGTTACGTTGGTTAGGTTAGGTTAGGTTAGGTTAGGCTCAAATTTAACCAGGAGACTCCAAATTTCGTTTTCTCACATAAACTTGATCGTAAATCACTCTAATCCACGATAGGTTACAGTACCTGCAATTTGGGGAGGTTAGGTTAGGTTACGTTGGTTAGGTTAGGTTAGGTTAGGTTAGGTTAGGTTAGGTTAGGTTACGTTAGGTTAGGCTCAAATTTAACCAGGAGACTCCAAATTTCGTTTTCTCACATAAACTTGATCGTAAATCACTCTAATCCACGATAGGTTACAGTACCTGCAATTTGGGGAGGTTAGGTTAGGTTACGTTGGTTAGGTTAGGTTTGGTTAGGTTAGGTTAGGTTAGGTTAGGTTAGGCTCAAATTTAACCAGGAGACTCCAAATTTCGTTTTCTCACATAAACTTGATCGTAAATCACTCTAATCCACGATAGGTTACAGTACCTGCAATTTGGGGAGGTTAGGTTAGGTTACGTTGGTTAGGTTAGGTTAGGTTAGGTTAGGTTAGGCTCAAATTTAACCAGGAGACTCCAAATTTCGTTTTCTCACATAAACTTGATCGTAAATCACTCTAATCCACGATAGGTTACAGTACCTGCAATTTGGGGAGGTTAGGTTAGGTTACGTTGGTTAGGTTAGGTTAGGTTAGGTTAGGTTAGGCTCAAATTTAACCAGGAGACTCCAAATTTCGTTTTCTCACATAAACTTGATCGTAAATCACTCTAATCCACGATAGGTTACAGTACCTGCAATTTGGGGAGGTTAGGTTAGTTTACGTTGGTTAGGTTAGGTTAGGTTAGGTTAGGTTAGGTTAGGTTAGGCTCAAATTTAACCAGGAGACTCCAAATTTCGTTTTCTCACATAAACTTGATCGTAAATCACTCTAATCCACGATAGGTTACAGTACCTGCAATTTGGGGAGGTTAGGTTAGGTTACGTTGGTTAGGTTAGGTTAGGTTAGGTTAGGTTAGGTTAGGCTCAAATTTAACCAGGAGACTCCAAATTTCGTTTTCTCACATAAACTTGATCGTAAATCACTCTAATCCACGATAGGTTACAGTACCTGCAATTTGGGGAGGTTAGGTTAGGTTACGTTGGTTAGGTTAGGTTAGGTTAGGTTAGGTTAGGTTATGTTCGGTTAGGCTCAAATTTAACCAGGAGACTCCAAATTTCGTTTTCTCACATAAACTTGATCGTAAATCACTCTAATCCACGATAGGTTACAGTACCTGCAATTTGGGGAGGTTAGGTTAGGTTACGTTGGTTAGGTTAGGTTAGGTTAGGTTAGGTTAGGTTAGGTTAGGTTAGGCTCAAATTTAACCAGGAGACTCCAAATTTCGTTTTCTCACATAAACTTGATCGTAAATCACTCTAATCCACGATAGGTTACAGTACCTGCAATTTGGGGAGGTTAGGTTAGGTTACGTTGGTTAGGTTAGGTTAGGTTAGGTTAGGTTAGGTTAGGCTCAAATTTAACCAGGAGACTCCAAATTTCGTTTTCTCACATAAACTTGATCGTAAATCACTCTAATCCACGATAGGTTACAGTACCTGCAATTTGGGGAGGTTAGGTTAGGTTACGTTGGTTAGGTTAGGTTAGGTTAGGTTAGGTTATGTTAGGTTAGGTTAGGCTCAAATTTAACCAGGAGACTCCAAATTTCGTTTTCTCACATAAACTTGATCGTAAATCACTCTAATCCACGATAGGTTACAGTACCTGCAATTTGGGGAGGTTAGGTTAGGTTACGTTGGTTAGGTTAGGTTAGGTTAGGTTAGGTTACGTTGGTTAGGTTATGTTAGGTTAGGTTAGGTTAGGTTAGGTTAGGCTCAAATTTAACCAGGAGACTCCAAATTTCGTTTTCTCACATAAACTTGATCGTAAATCACTCTAATCCACGATAGGTTACAGTACCTGCAATTTGGGGAGGTTAGGTTAGGTTACGTTGGTTAGGTTAGGTTAGGTTAGGTTAGGCTCAAATTTAACCAGGAGACTCCAAATTTCGTTTTCTCACATAAACTTGATCGTAAATCACTCTAATCCACGATAGGTTACAGTACCTGCAATTTGGGGAGGTTAGGTTAGGTTACGTTGGTTAGGTTAGGTTAGGTTAGGTTAGGCTCAAATTTAACCAGGAGACTCCAAATTTCGTTTTCTCACATAAACTTGATCGTAAATCACTCTAATCCACGATAGGTTACAGTACCTGCAATTTGGGGAGGTTAGGTTAGGTTACGTTGGTTAGGTTAGGTTAGGTTAGGTTAGGTTAGGTTAGGTTACGTTAGGTTAGGCTCAAATTTAACCAGGAGACTCCAAATTTCGTTTTCTCACATAAACTTGATCGTAAATCACTCTAATCCACGATAGGTTACAGTACCTGCAATTTGGGGAGGTTAGGTTAGGTTACGTTGGTTAGGTTAGGTTAGGTTAGGTTAGGTTAGGCTCAAATTTAACCAGGAGACTCCAAATTTCGTTTTCTCACATAAACTTGATCGTAAATCACTCTAATCCACGATAGGTTACAGTACCTGCAATTTGGGGAGGTTAGGTTAGGTTACGTTGGTTAGGTTAGGTTAGGTTAGGTTAGGTTAGGCTCAAATTTAACCAGGAGACTCCAAATTTCGTTTTCTCACATAAACTTGATCGTAAATCACTCTAATCCACGATAGGTTACAGTACCTGCAATTTGGGGAGGTTAGGTTAGGTTACGTTGGTTAGGTTAGGTTAGGTTAGGTTAGGTTAGGCTCAAATTTAACCAGGAGACTCCAAATTTCGTTTTCTCACATAAACTCTATCGTAAATCACTCTAATCCACGATAGGTTACAGTACCTGCAATTTGGGGAGGTTAGGTTAGGTTACGTTGGTTAGGTTAGGTTAGGTTAGGTTAGGTTAGGTTAGGTTAGGCTCAAATTTAACCAGGAGACTCCAAATTTCGTTTTCTCACATAAACTTGATCGTAAATCACTCTAATCCACGATAGGTTACAGTACCTGCAATTTGGGGAGGTTAGGTTAGGTTACGTTGGTTAGGTTAGGTTAGGTTAGGTTAGGTTAGGTTACGTTGGTTAGGTTAGGTTAGGTTAGGTTAGGTTAGGTTAGGCTCAAATTTAACCATGAGACTCCAAATTTCGTTTTCTCACATAAACTTGATCGTAAATCACTCTAATCCACGATAGGTTACAGTACCTGTAATTTGGGGAGGTTAGGTTAGGTTACTTTGGTTAGGTTAGGTTAATTTAGAATAGGTTATGTTAGGTTAGGTTAGTCTCAAATATAAACAGGAGACTCCAAATTTCGTTTTCTCACATAAACTTGATCGTAAATCACTCTAATCCACGATAGGTTACAGTACCTGCAATTTGGGGAGGTTAGGTTAGGTTACGTTGGTTAGGTTAGGTTAGGTTAGGTTAGGTTAGGTTAGGTTAGGTTAGGCTCAAATTTAACCAGGAGACTCCAAATTTCGTTTTCTCACATAAACTTGATCGTAAATCACTTTAATCCACGATAGGTTACAGTACCTGCAATTTGGGGAGGTTAGGTTAGGTTACGTTGGTTAGGTTAGGTTAGGTTAGGTTAGGTTAGGTTAGGTTAGGTTAGGTTAGGTTAGGTTAGGTTACGTTGGTTAGGTTAGGTTAGGTTAGGTTAGGTTAGGTTAGGCTCAAATTTAACCAGGAGACTCCAAATTTCGTTTTCTCACATAAACTTGATCGTAAATCACTCTAATCCACGATAGGTTACAGTACCTGCAATTTGGGGATTTTAGGTTAGGTTACGTTGGTTAGGTTAGATTAATTTTGAATAGGTTAGGTTAGGTTAGGTTAGACTCAAATTTAACCAGGAGACTCCAAATTTCGTTTTCTCACATAAACTTGATCGTAAATCACTCTAATCCACGATAGGTTACAGTACCTGCAATTTGGGGAGGTTAGGTTAGGTTACGTTGGTTAGGTTAGGTTAGGTTAGGTTAGGCTCAAATTTAACCAGGAGACTCCAAATTTCGTTTTCTCACATAAACTTGATCGTAAATCACTCTAATCCACGATAGGTTACAGTACCTGCAATTTGGGGAGGTTAGGTTAGGTTACGTTGGTTAGGTTAGGTTAGGTTAGGTTAGGTTAGGTTAGGTTAGGCTTAAATTTAACCAGGAGACTCCAAATTTCGTTTTCTCACATAAACTTGATCATAAATCACTCTAATCCACGATAGGTTACAGTACCTGCAATTTGGTGAGGTTAGGTTAGGTTACGTTGGTTAGGTAAGGTTAGGTTAGGTTAGGTTAGGTTAGGTTAGGTTAGGCTCAAATTTAACCAGGAGACTCCAAATTTCGTTTTCTCACATAAACTTGATCGTAAATCACTGTAATCCACGATAGGTTACAGGACCTGCAATTTGGGGAGGTTAGGTTAGGTTACGTTGGTTAGGTTAGGTTAGGTTAGGCTAGGTTAGGTTAGGCTCAAATTTAACCAGGAGACTCCAAATTTCGTTTTCTCACATAAACTTGATCGTAAATCACTCTAATCCATGATAGGTTACAGTACCTTCAATTTGGTGAGGTTAGGTTAGGTTACGTTGGTTAGGTTAGGTTAGGTTAGGTTAGGTTAGGTTAGGTTAGGTTAGATTAGGCTCAAATTTAAGCAGGAGACTCCAAATTTCGTTTTCTCACATAAACTTGATCGTAAATCACTCTAATCCACGATAGGTTACAGTACCTGCAATTTGGGGAGGTTCGGTTAGGTTACGTTGCTTAGGTTAGGTTAGGTTAGGTTAGGTTAGGTTAGGTTAGGTTAGGCTCAAATTTAACCAAGAGACTCCAAATTTCGTTTTCTCACATAAACTTGATCGTAAATCACTCTAATCCACGATAGGTTACAGTACCTGCAATTTGGGGAAGTTAGGTTAGGTTACGTTGGTTAGGTTAGATTAGGTTAGGTTAGGTTATTTTAGGTTAGGTTAGGTTAGGCTCAAATTTAACCAGGAGACTCCAAATTTCGTTTTCTCACATAAACTTGATCGTAAATCACTCTAATCCACGATAGGTTACAGTACCTGCAATTTGGGGAGGTTAGGTTAGGTTACGTTGGTTAGGTTAGGTTAGGTTAGGTTAGGCTCAAATTTAACCAGGAGACTCCAAAGTTCGTTTTCTCACATAAACTTGATCGTAAATCACTCTAATCCACGATAGGTTACAGTACCTGCAATTTGGGGAGGTTAGGTTAGGTTACGTTGGTTAGGTTAGGTTAGGTTAGGTTAAGTTAGGTTAGGTAAGGTTAGGCTGAAATTTAGCCAGGCGACTCCAAATTTCGTTTTCTCACATAAACTTGATCGTAAATCACTCTAATCCACGATAGGTTACAGTACCTGCAATTTGGGGAGGTTAGGTTAGGTTACGTTGGTTAGGTTAGGTTAGGTTAGGTTAGGTTAGGTTAGGTTAGGTTAGGCTCAAATTTAACCAGGAGACTCCAAATTTCGTTTTCTCACATAAACTTGATCGTAAATCACTCTAATCCACGATAGGTTACAGTACCTGCAATTTGGGGAGGTTAGGTTAGGTTACGTTGGTTAGGTTAGGTTAGGTTAGGTTAGGTTAGGTTTGGTTAGGCTCAAATTTAACCAGGAGACTCCAAATTTCGTTTTCTCACATAAACTTGATCGTAAATCACTCTAATCCACGATAGGTTACAGTACCTGCAATTTGGGGAGGTTAGGTTAGGTTACGTTGGTTAGGTTAGGTTAGGTTTGGTTAGGTTAGGTTAGGTTAGGTTAACCTCAAATTTAACCAGGAGACTCCAAATTTCGTTTTCTCACATAAACTTGTTCGTAAATCACTCTAATCCACGATAGGTTACAGTACCTGCAATTTGGGGAGGTTAGGTTAGGTTACGTTGGTTAGGTTAGCTTAGGTTAGGTTAGGTAAGGTTAGGTTAGGTTAGGCTCAAATTTAACCAGGAGACTCCAAATTTCGTTTTCTCACATAAACTTGATCGTAAATCACTCTAATCCACGATAGGTTACAGTACCTGCAATTTGGGGAGGTTAGGTTAGGTTACGTTGGTTAGGTTAGGTTAGGTTAGGTTAGGTTAGGTTAGGTTAGGTTAGGTTAGGTTAGGTTAGGTTAGGCTCAAATTTAACCAGGAGACTCCAAATTTCGTTTTCTCACATAAACTTGATCGTAAATCACTCTAATCCACGATAGGTTACAGTACCTGCAATTTGGGGAGGTTAGGTTAGGTTACGTTGGTTAGGTTAGGTTAGGTTAGGTTAGGTTAGGGTAGGTTAGGCTAGGCTCAAATTTAACCAGGAGACTCCAAATTTCGTTTTCTCACATAAACTTGATCGTAAATCACTCTAATCCACGATAGGTTACAGTACCTGCAATTTGGGGAGGTTAGGTTAGGTTACGTTGGTTAGGTTAGGTTAGGTTAGGTTAGGTTAGGTAAGGTTAGGCTCAAATTTAACCAGGAGACTCCAAATTTCGTTTTCTCACATAACCTTGATCGTAAATCACTCTAATCCACGATAGGTTACAGTACCTGTAATTTGGGGAGGTTAGGTTAGGTTACCTTGGTTAGGTTAGGTTAGGTTAGGTTAGGTTAGGCTCAAATTTAACCAGGAGACTCCAAATTTCATTTTCTCACATAAACTTGATCGTAAGTCACTCAAATCCACGATAGGTTACAGTACCTTCAATTTGGGGAGGTTAGGTTAAGTTACGTTGGTTAGGTTAGGTTAGGTTAGGTTAGGTTAGGTTAGGCTCAAATTTATCCAGGAGACTCTAAATTTCGTTTTCTCACATAAACTTGATCGTAAATCACTCTAATCCACGATAGATTACAGTACCTGCAATTTGGGGAGGTTAGGTTAGGTTACGTTGGTTAGGTTAGGTTAGGTTAGGTTAGGTTAGGTTAGGTTAGGTTAGGTTAGGCTAAATTTAACCAGGAGACTCCAAATTTCGTTTTCTCACATAAACTTGATCGTAAATCACTCTAATCCACGATAGATTACAGTACCTGTAATTTGGGGAGGTTAGGTTAGGTTGCGTTGCTTAGGTTAGGTTAGGTTAGGTTAAGTTAGGTTAGGCTCAAATTTAACCAGGAGACTCCAAATATCGTTTTCTCACATAAACTTGATCGTAAATCACTCTAATCCACGATAGGTTAAAGTACCTGCAATTTGGGGAGGTTAGGTTAGGATACGTTGGTTAGGTTAGGTTAGGTTAGGTTAGGTAAGGTTAGGTTAGATTAGACTCAAATTTAACCAGGAGACTCCAAATTTCGTTTTCTCACATAAATTTGATCGTAAATCACTCTAATCCACGATAGGTTACAGTACCTGCAATTTGGGGAGGTTAGGTTATGTTACGTTGGTTAGGTTAGGTTAGGTTAGGTTAGGTTAGGTTAGGTTAAGTTAAGCTCAAATTTAACCAGGAGACTGCAAATTTCGTTTTCTCACATAAACTTGATCGTAAATCACTCTAATCCACGATAGGTTACAGTACATGCAATTTGGGGAGGTTAGGTTAGGTTACGTTGGTTAGCTTAGCTTAGGTTAGGTTAGGTTAGGTTAGGTTAGGTTAGGCTCAAATTTAACCAGGAGACTCCAAATTTCGTTTTCTCACATAAACTTGATCGTAAATCACTCTAATCCACGATAGGTTACAGTACCTGCAATTTGGGGAGGTTAGGTTAGGTTACGTTGGTTAGGTTAGGTTAGGTTAGGTTAGGCTCAAATTTAACCAGGAGACTCCAAATTTCGTTTTCTCACATAAACTTGATCGTAAATCACTCTAATCCACGATAGGTTACAGTACCTGCAATTTGGGGAGGTTAGGTTAGGTTACGTTGGTTAGGTTAGGTTAGGTTAGGTTAGGTTAGGTAAGGTTAGGCTCAAATTTAACCAGGAGACTCCAAATTTCGTTTTCTCACATAATCTTGATCGTAAATCACTCTAATCCACGATAGGTTACAGTACCTGCAATTTGGGGAGGTTAGGTTAGGTTACGTTGGTTAGGTTAAGTTAGGTTAGGTTAGGTTAGGCTCAAATTTAACCAGGAGACTCCAAATTTCGTTTTCTCACATAAACTTGATCGTAAATCACTCTAATCCACGATAGGTTACAGTACCTGCAATTTGGGGAGGTTAGGTTAGGTTACGTTGGTTAGGTTAGGTTAGGTTAGGTTAGGTTAGGTTAGGCTCAAATTTAACCAGGAGACTCTAAATTTCGT
>NC_091592.1:1894898-1904898 GCF_042767895.1 Penaeus vannamei | reverse complement strand
TTCGTTTTCTCACATAAACTTGATCGTAAATCACTCTAATCCACGATAGGTTACAGTACCTGCAATTTGGGGAGGTTAGGTTAGGTTACGTTGGTTAGGTTAGGTTAGGTTAGGTTAGGTTAGGTTAGGTTAGGCTCAAATTTAACCAGGAGACTCCAAATTTCGTTTTCTCACATAAACTTGATCGTAAATCACTCTAATCCACGATAGATTACAGTACCTGCAATTTGGGGAGGTTAGGTTAGGTTACGTTGGTTAGGTTAGGTTAGGTTAGGTTAGGTTAGGTTAGGATCAAATTTAACCAGGAGACTCCAAATTTCGTTTTCTCACATAAACTTGATCGTAAATCACTCTAATCCACGATAGGTTACAGTACCTGCAATTTGGGGAGGTTAGGTTAGGATACGTTGGTTAGGTTAGGTTAGGTTAGGTTAGGTAAGGTTAGGTTAGATTAGGCTCAAATTTAACCAGGAGACTCCAAATTTCGTTTTCTCACATAAACTTGATCGTAAATCACTCTAATCCACGATAGGTTACAGTACCTGCAATTTGGGGAGGTTAGGTTAGGTTACGTTGGTTAGGTTAGGTTAGGTTAGGTTAGGTTAGGTTAGGTTAAGTTAAGCTCAAATTTAACCAGGAGACTCCAAATTTCGTTTTCTCACATAAACTTGATCGTAAATCACTCTAATCCACGATAGGTTACAGTACCTGCAATTTGGGGAGGTTAGGTTAGGTTACGTTGGTTAGGTTAGGTTAGGTTAGGTTAGGTTAGGTTAGGTTAGGCTCAAATTTAACCAGGAGACTCCAAATTTCGTTTTCTCACATAAACTTGATCGTAAATCACTCTAATCCACGATAGGTTACAGTACCTGCAATTTGGGGAGGTTAGGTTAGGTTACGTTGGTTAGGTTAGGTTAGGTTAGGTTAGGCTCAAATTTAACCAGGAGACTCCAAATTTCGTTTTCTCACATAAACTTGATCGTAAATCACTCTAATCCACGATAGGTTACAGTACCTGCAATTTGGGGAGGTTAGGTTAGGTTACGTTGGTTAGGTTAGGTTAGGTTAGGTTAGGTTAGGCTCAAATTTAACCAGGAGACTCCAAATTTCGTTTTCTCACATAAACTTGATCGTAAATCACTCTAATCCACGATAGGTTACAGTACCTGCAATTTGGGGAGGTTAGGTTAGGTTACGTTGGTTAGGTTAGGTTAGGTTAGGTTAGGTTAGGCTCAAATTTAACCAGGAGACTCCAAATTTCGTTTTCTCACATAAACTTGATCGTAAATCACTCTAATCCACGATAGGTTACAGTACCTGCAATTTGGTGAGGTTAGGTTAGGTTACGTTGGTTAGGTTAGGTTAGGTTAGGTTAGGATAGGTTAGGTTAGGATCAAATTTAACCAGGAGACTCCAAATTTCGTTTTCTCACATAAATTTGATCGTAAATCACTCTAATCCACGATAGGTTACAGTACCTGCAATTTGGGGAGGTTAGGTTAGGTTACGTTGGTTAGGTTAGGTTAGGTTAGGTTAGGTTAGGTTAGGTTAGGCTCAAATTTAACCAGGAGACTCCAAATTTCGTTTTCTCACATAAACTTGATCGTAAATCACTCTAATCCACGATAGGTTACAGTACCTGCAATTTGGGGAGGTTAGGTTAGGTTACGTTGGTTAGGTTAGGTTAGGTTAGGTTAGGTTAGGTTAGGTTAGGTTAGGCTCAAATTTAACCAGGAGACTCCAAATTTCGTTTTCTCACATAAACTTGATCGTAAATCACTCTAATCCACGATAGGTTACAGTACCTGCAATTTGGGGAGGTTAGGTTAGGTTACGTTGGTTAGGTTAGGTTAGGTTAGGCTCAAATTTAACCAGGAGACTCATAATTTCGTTTTCTCACATAAACTTGATCGTAAATCACTCTAATCCACGATAGGTTACAGTACCTGCAATTTGGGGAGGTTAGGTTAGGTTACGTTGGTTAGGTTAGGTTAGGTTAGGTTAGGTTAGGTTAGGCTTAAATTTAACCAGGAGACTCCAAATTTCGTTTTCTCACATAAACTTGATCGTAAATCACTCTAATCCACGATAGGTTACAGTACCTGCAATTTGGGGAGGTTAGGTTAGGTTACGTTGGTTAGGTTAGGTTAGGTTAGGTTAGGTTAGGTTAGGTTAGGTTAGGTTAGGCTCAAATTTAACCAGGAGACTCCAAATTTCGTTTTCTCACATAAACTTGATCGTAAATCACTCTAATCCACGATAGGTTACAGTACCTGCAATTTGGGGAGGTTAGGTTAGGTTACGTTGGTTAGGTTAGGTTAGGTTAGGTTAGGTTAGGTTAGGTTAGGTTAGGCTCAAATTTAACCAGGAGACTCCAAATTTCGTTTTCTCACATAAACTTGATCGTAAATCACTCTAATCCACGATAGGTTACAGTACCTGCAATTTGGGGAGGTTAGGTTAGGTTACGTTGGTTAGGTTAGGTTAGGTTAGGTTAGGTTAGGTTAGGTTAGGCTCAAATTTAACCAGGAGACTCCAAATTTCGTTTTCTCACATAAACTTGATCGTAAATCACTCTAATCCACGATAGGTTACAGTACCTGCAATTTGGGGAGGTTAGGTTAGGTTACGTTGGTTAGGTTAGGTTAGGTTAGGTTAGGTTAGGTTAGGCTCAAATTTAACCAGGAGACTCCAAATTTCGTTTTCTCACATAAACTTGATCGTAAATCACTCTAATCCACGATAGGTTACAGTACCTGCAATTTGGGGAGGTTAGGTTAGGTTACGTTGGTTAGGTTAGGTTAGGTTAGGTTAGGTTAGGCTCAAATTTAACCAGGAGACTCCAAATTTCGTTTTCTCACATAAACTTGATCGTAAATCACTCTAATCCACGATAGGTTACAGTACCTGCAATTTGGGGAGGTTAGGTTAGGTTACGTTGGTTAGGTTAGGTTAGGTTAGGTTAGGTTAGGTTAGGTTAGGCTCAAATTTAACCAGGAGACTCCAAATTTCGTTTTCTCACATAAACTTGATCGTAAATCACTCTAATCCACGATAGGTTACAGTACCTGCAATTTGGGGAGGTTAGGTTAGGTTACGTTGGTTAGGTTAGGTTAGGTTAGGTTAGGTTAGGTTAGGCTCAAATTTAACCAGGAGACTCCAAATTTCGTTTTCTCACATAAACTTGATCGTAAATCACTCTAATCCACGATAGGTTACAGTACCTGCAATTTGGGGAGGTTAGGTTAGGTTACGTTGGTTAGGTTAGGTTAGGTTAGGTTAGGTTAGGTTAGGTTAGGTTAGGCTCAAATTTAACCAGGAGACTCCAAATTTCGTTTTCTCACATAAACTTGATCGTAAATCACTCTAATCCACGATAGGTTACAGTACCTGCAATTTGTGGAGGTTAGGTTAGGTTACGTTGGTTAGGTTAGGTTAGGTTAGGTTAGGCTCAAATTTAACCAGGAGACTCCAAATTTCGTTTTCTCACATAAACTTGATCGTAAATCACTCTAATCCACGATAGGTTACAGTACCTGCAATTTGGGGAGGTTAGGTTAGTTTAGGTTGGTTAGGTTAGGTTAGGTTAGGTTAGGTTAGGTTAGGCTCAAATTTAACCAGGAGACTCCAAATTTCGTTTTCTCACATAAACTTGATCGTAAATCACTCTAATCCACGATAGGTTACAGTACCTGCAATTTGGGGAGGTTAGGTTAGGTTACGTTGGTTAGGTTAGGTTAGGTTAGGTTAGGTTAGGTTAGGCTCAAATTTAACCAGGAGACTCCAAATTTCGTTTTCTCACATAAACTTGATCGTAAATCACTCTAATCCACGATAGGTTACAGTACCTGCAATTTGGGGAGGTTAGGTTAGGTTACGTTGGTTAGGTTAAGTTAGGTTAGGTTAGGTTAGGTTAGGTTAGGTTAGGCTCAAATTTAACCAGGAGACTCCAAATTTCGTTTTCTCACATAAACTTGATCGTAAATCACTCTAATCCACGATAGGTTACAGTACCTGCAATTTGGGGAGGTTAGGTTAGGTTACGTTGGTTAGGTTAGGTTAGGTTAGGTTAGGTTAGGTTAGGTTAGGCTCAAATTTAACTAGGAGACTCCAAATTTCGTTTTCTCACATAAACTTGATCGTAAATCACTCTAATCCACGATAGGTTACAGTACCTGCAATTTGGGGAGGTTAGGTTAGGTTACGTTGGTTAGGTTAGGTTAGGTTAGGTTAGGTTAGGTTAGTTTAAGTTAAGCTCAAATTTAACCAGGAGACTCCAAATTTCGTTTTCTCACATAAACTTGATCGTAAATCACTCTAATCCACGATAGGTTACAGTACCTGCAATTTGGGAAGGTTAGGTTAGGTTACGTTGGTTAGGTTAGGTTAGGTTAGGTTAGGTTAGGTTAGGTTAGGCTCAAATTTAACCAGGAGACTCCAAATTTCGTTTTCTCACATAAACTTGATCGTAAATCACTCTAATCCACGATAGGTTACAGTACCTGCAATTTGGGGAGGTTAGGTTAGGTTACGTTGGTTAGGTTAGGTTAGGTTAGGTTAGGTTAGGTTAGGTTAGGTTAGGTTAGGTTAGGCTCAAATTTAACCAGGAGACTCCAAATTTCGTTTTCTCACATAAACTTGATCGTAAATCACTCTAATCCACGATAGGTTACAGTACCTGCAATTTGGGGAGGTTAGGTTAGGTTACGTTGGTTAGGTTAGGTTATTTTAGGTTAGGTTAGGCTCAAATTTAACCAGGAGACTCCAAATTTCGTTTTCTCACATAAACTTGATCGTAAATCACTCTAATCCACGATAGGTTACAGTACCTGCAATTTGGGGAGGTTAGGTTAGGTAACGTTGTTTAGGTTAGGTTAGAGTAGGTTAGGTTAGGTTAGGCTCAAATTTAACCAGGAGACTCCAAATTTCGTTTTCTCACATAAACTTGATCGTAAATCACTCTAATCCACGATAGGTTACAGTACCTGCAATTTGGGGAGGTTAGGTTAGGTTACGTTGGTTAGGTTAGGTTAGGTTAGGTTAGGTTAGGTTAGGCTCAAATTTAACCAGGAGACTCCAAATTTCGTTTTCTCACATAAACTTGATCGTAAATCACTCTAATCCACGATAGGTTACAGTACCTGCAATTTGGGGAGGTTAGGTTAGGTTACGTTGGTTAGGTTAGGTTAGGTTAGGTTAGGTTAGATTAGATTAGGTTAGGTTAGGCCCAAATTTAACCAGGAGACTCCAAATTTCGTTTTCTCACATAAACTTGATCGTAAATCACTCTAATCCACGATAGGTTACAGTACCTGCAATTTGGGGAGGTTAGGTTAGGTTACGTTGGTTAGGTTAGGTTAGGTTAGGTTAGGTTAGGTTAGGTTAGGTTAGGTTATTCTCAAATTTAACCAGGAGACTCCAAATTTCGTTTTCTCACATAAACTTGATCGTAAATCACTCTAATCCACGATAGGTTACAGTACCTGCAATTTGGGGAGGTTAGGTTAGGTTACGTTGGTTAGGTTAGGTTAGGTTAGGTTAGGTTAGGTTAGGCTCAAATTTAACCAGGAGACTCCAAATTTCGTTTTCTCACATAAACTTGATCGTAAATCACTCTAATCCACGATAGGTTACAGTACCTGCAATTTGGGGAGGTTAGGTTAGGTTACGTTGGTTAGGTTAGGTTAGGTTAGGTTAGGTTAGGTTAGGCTAGGCTCAAATTTAACCAGGAGACTCCAAATTTCGTTTTCTCACATAAACTTGATCGTAAATCACTCTAATCCACGATAGGTTACAGTACCTGCAATTTGGGGAGGTTAGGTTAGGTTACGTTGGTTAGGTTAGGTTAGGTTAGGTTAGGTTAGGTTAGGTTAGGCTCAAATTTAACCAGGAGACTCCAAATTTCGTTTTCTCACATAAACTTGATCGTAAATCACTTTAATCCACGATAGGTTACAGTACCTGCAATTTGGGGAGGTTAGGTTAGGTTACGTTGGTTAGGTTAGGTTAGGTTAGGTTAGGTTAGATTAGATTAGGTTAGGTTAGGCTCAAATTTAACCAGGAGACTCCAAATTTCGTTTTCTCACATAAACTTGATCGTAAATCACTCTAATCCACGATAGGTTACAGTACCTGCAATTTCGGGAGGTTAGGTTAGGTTACGTTGGTTAGGTTAGGTTAGGTTAGGTTAGGTTAGGTTAGGTTAGGTTAGGTTAGGCTCAAATTTAACCAGGAGACTCCAAATTTCGTTTTCTCACATAAACTTGATCGTAAATCACTCTAATCCACGATAGGTTACAGTACCTGCAATTTGGGGAGGTTAGGTTAGGTTACGTTGGTTAGGTTAGGTTAGGTTAGGTTAGGTTAGGCTCAAATTTAACCAGGAGACTCCAAATTTCGTTTTCTCACATAAACTTGATCGTAAATCACTCTAATCCACGATAGGTTACATTACCTGCAATTTGGGGAGGTTAGGTTAGGTTACGTTGGTTAGGTTAGGTTAGGTTAGGTTAGGTTAGGTTAGGCTCAAATTTAACCAGGAGACTCCAAATTTCGTTTTCTCACATAAACTTGATCGTAAATAACTCTAACCCACGATAGGTCACAGTACCTGCAATTTGGGGAGGTTAGGTTAGGTTACGTTGGTTAGGTTAGGTTAGGTTAGGTTAGGTTAGGCTCAAATTTAACCAGGAGACTCCAAATTTCGTTTTCTCACATAAACTTGATCGTAAATCACTCTCATCCACGATAGGTTACAGTACCTGCAATTTGGGGAGGTTAGGTTAGGTTACGTTGGTTAGGTTAGGTTAGGTTAGGTTAGGTTAGGTTAGGTTAGGCTCAAATTTAACCAGGAGACTCCAAATTTCGTTTTCTCACATAAACTTGATCGTAAATCACTCTAATCCACGACGGGTTATAGTACCTGCAATTTTTGGAGGTTAGGTTAGGTTACGTTGGTTAGGTTAGGTTAGGTTAGGTTAGGGTAGGTTAGGTTAGGCTCAAATTTAACCAGGAGACTCCAAATTTCGTTTTCACACATAAACTTGATCGTAAATCACTCTAATCCACGATAGGTTACAGTACCTGTAATTTGGGGAGGTTAGGTTAGGTTACGTTTGTTATGTTAGGTTAGGTTAGGTTAGGTTAGGTTGGGTTAGGCTCAAATTTAACCAGGAGACTCCAAATTTCGTTTTCTCACATAAACTTGATCGTAAATCACTATAATCCACGATAGGTTACAGTACCTGCAATTAGGGAGGTTAGGTTATGTTACGTTGGTTAGGTTAGGTTAGGTTAGGTTAGGTTAGGTTAGGCTCAAATTTAACCAGGAGACTCCAAATTTCGTTTTCTCACATAACTTGATAGTAAATCACTCTAATCCACGATAGGTTACAGTACCTGCAATTTGGGGAGCTTAGGTTAGGTTACGTTGGTTAGGTTAGGTTAGGTTAGGTTAGGTTAGGTTAGGTTAGGCTCAAATTTAACCAGGAGACTCCAAATTTTGTTTTCTCACATAAACTTGATCGTAAATCACTCTAATCCACGATAGGTTACAGTACCTGCAATTTGGGGAGCTTAGGTTAGGTTACGTTGGTTAGGTTAGGTTAGGTTAGGTTAGGTTAGGTTAGGTTAGGCTCAAATTTAACCAGGAGACTCCAAATTTTGTTTTCTCACATAAACTTGATCGTAAATCACTCTAATCCACGATAGGTTACAGTACCTGCAATTTGGGGAGGTTAAGTTAGGTTACGTTGGTTAGGTTAGGTTAGGTTAGGTTAGGTTAGGTTAGGCTCAAATTTAACCAGGAGACTCCAAATTTCGTTTTCTCACATAAACTTGATCGTAAATCACTCTAATCCACGATGGGTTATAGTACCTGCAATTTGGGGAGGTTAGGTTAGGTTACGTTGGTTAGGTTAGGTTAGGTTAGGTTAGGTTAGGGTAGGTTAGGTTAGGCTCAAATTTAACCAGGAGACTCCAAATTTCGTTTTCACACATAAACTTGATCGTAAATCACTCTAATCCACGATAGGTTACAGTACCTGCAATTTGGGGAGGTTAGGTTAGGTTACGTTGGTTAGGTTAGGTTAGGTTAGGCTCAAATTTAACCAGGAGACTCCAAATTTCGTTTTCACACATAAACTTGATCGTAAATCACTCTAATCCACGATAGGTTACAGTACCTGTAATTTGGGGAGGTTAGGTTAGGTTACGTTGGTTAGGTTAGGTTAGGTTAGGTTAGGTTAGGTTAGGTTGGGTTAGGCTCAAATTTAACCAGGAGACTCCAAATTTCGTTTTCTCACATAAACTTGATCGTAAATCACTATAATCCACGATAGGTTACAGTACCTGCAATTAGGGAGGTTAGGTTAGGTTACGTTGGTTAGGTTAGGTTAGGTTAGGTTAGGTTAGGTTAGGTTAGGCTCAAATTTAACCAGGAGACTTCAAATTTCGTTTTCTCACATAACTTGATCGTAAATCACTCTAATCCACGATAGGTTACAGTACCTGCAATTTGGGGAGCTTAGGTTAGGTTACGTTGGTTAGGTTAGGTTAGGTTAGGTTAGGTTAGGTTAGGTTAGGCTCAAATTTAACCAGGAGACTCCAAATTTCGTTTTCTCACATAAACTTGATCGAAAAATCACTCTAATCAACGATAGGTTACAGTACCTGCAATTTGGGGAGGTTAGGTTAGGTTACGTTGGTTAGGTTAGGTTAGGTTAGATTAGGCTCAAATTTAACCAGGAGACTCCAAATTTCGTTTTCTCACATAAACTTGATCGAAAAATCACTCTAATCAACGATAGGTTACAGTACCTGCAATTTGGGGAGGTTAGGTTAGGTTACGTTGGTTAGGTTAGGTTAGGTTAGGTTAGGTTAGGTTAGGCTCAAATTTAACCAGGAGACTCCAAATTTCGTTTTCTCACATGAACTTGATCGTAAATCACTCTAATCCACGATAGGTTACAGTACCTGCAATTTGGGGAGGTTAGGTTAGGTTACGTTGGTTAGGTTAGGTTAGGTTAGGTTAGGCTCAAATTTAACTAGGAGACTCCAAATTTCGTTTTCTCACATAAACTTCATCCTAAATCACTCTAATCCACGATAGTTTACAGTACCTGCAATTTGGGGAGGTTAGGTTAGGTTACGTTGGTTAGGTTAGGTTAGGTTAGGTTAGGTTAGGTTAGGTTAGGCTCAAATTTAACCAGGAGACTCCAAATTTCGTTTTCTCACATAAACTTGATCGTAAATCACTCTAATCCACGATAGGTTACAGTACCTGCAATTTGGGGAGGTTAGGTTAGGTTACGTTAGTTAGGTTAGGTTAGGTTAGGTTAGGTTAGGCTCAAATTTAACCAGGAGACTCCAAATTTCGATTTCTCACATAAACTTGATCGTTAATCACTCTAATCCACGATAGGTTACAGTACCTGCAATTTGGGGAGGTTAGGTTAGGTTACGTTGGTTAGGTTAGGTTAGGTTAGGTTAGGTTAGGTTAGGCTCAAATTTAACCAGGAGACTCCAAATTTCGTTTTCTCACATAAACTTGATCGTAAATCACTCTAACCCACGATAGGTTACAGTACCGCAATTTGGGGAGGTTAGGTTAGGTTACGTTGGTTAGGTTAGGTTAGGTTAGGTTAGGTTAGGTTAGGCTCAAATTTAACCAGGAGACTCTAAATTTCGTTTTCTCACATAAACTTGATCGTAAATCACTCTTATCCACGATAGGTTACAGTACCTGCAATTTGGGGAGGTTAGGTTAGGTTACGTTGGTTAGGTTAGGTTAGGTTAGGTTAGGTTAGGTTAGGTTAGGTTAGGTTAGGCTCAAATTTAACCAGGAGACTCCAAATTTCGTTTTCTCACATAAACTTGATCGTAAATCACTCTAATCCACGATAGGTTACAGTACCTGCAATTTGGGGAGGTTAGGTTAGGTTACGTTGGTTAGGTTAGGTTAGGTTAGGTTAGGTTAGGCTCAAATTTAACCAGGAGACTC